>NC_081420.1:51307305-51607305 GCF_949786415.1 Peromyscus eremicus | reverse complement strand
GTGAAAGAAGCAAGAACACTTTCTAGACCCACCCCTGTGCACTTACTAGCAAGAAACTCTATGGTCTTGCTTCCTCTCTTTTCTATGCCTTTGTCTTTTTATTTTCCTGACGTCTTCCCATTCTACCCTTCTGCTACCTGGAATCAAACTTGCAGAACAGCCACAGAAGCACTCTCCTCCCTATTGCCTGGACTCAGGCTGGGCAGAAGAATGAGCCCCTTCTGAAACTGCCCATGACCTTTGGCATGAGCTTGATCAGCTCATCTCTCTTGCCTCCTTATTTTGAGAAGGCCCCACAGTTGATTGTGGGCATGCCCCTACTGCTGTTTCACTCTGCGGCAGCTTGATGCCACTTTGCAAAAAGGCTGGAGCTACCCGCAAGGCTCCCAGACAAGCCTGGGATTATCTATTTACTAGGACACCCACCCCATCTCTCTCTTCTGCTTCCTACTGTGTGAAATTGAAGGACGTCAGTGAGTTCTGGGTGTGATGCCTCCTTCTTTCATGTTGTCAACTCTGAGCTCTCACGATGGAGAAGCCAGGCAGCGCTACTACTTTGTAATAGTCATTTGACCCCAGAATGCAGCACATCCGTTAAAGCCATGGCTGCTAAATTATTTTTCTCTGACAGACTGCTAACCACTCCGACTGGATGATGAAGGGCATGGAGCGGCTCGAGGGTTGCGGGCCATTCATCACACCACAGCAGTACAGCCATGCCAGGGGCTCATTATCCTCTCGCCTCAGAACCCTTGAAAAGTGCACCCCATAGCTGGGTGGGGGCCAAACATAACAATGGGAATCAGGACTGATGAAATGTAAAGCCTGTCCTAGATAGGGTCTAAGTTCAGGGGAGAATACAAAAAAATAAACAATTTTAAGGTTTACCATAAGTGCTGGTATGTCTTCCTAGTCAGCCTAAACCCCTTCCTTCTAGGAACTGTGTTATCTCAGAACCACTGTCAATACATCATGGGGCCTCTGTCTATAGATCACAGAAGCCCTAGCTATGCTCTGTGAAACCCTTGTCTACATGTCATGCAAACCTCTGTTTCTAGATCCTGAGTGCCTCACTAATAGATCATAGATACTCCATCTATATAGATCATAGAAACTCTATGCACAAATTATAAACCCCTGTCTACACATCATGGAATCCCCACCTATATATCAAAGCCTCTCATCTATAGATCATGAAACTTCAGGAAAACTATATCTGTGAATTGCAGAATTCCCTGCCTATAGATCATAAGCCCCCATCTGTAGATCAGTGAACATTCTGTATACACATTCCAATAACCAATCAAGACATCATGGAACCTTTCCCTATATTTTGTGGACTACAACCTATTCATCATGGACCACCCATCTAACCATCATGGAAACTTCCCATAAATATTCTGTGCCCCTCATCTAAGAAGCATAGAATCATTCACTTATACTTCATGAATTTCCCTCCTTGACTATATAAACATCGTGAACACCACACCCTCATCCTTCTAGGATGTTCAAGTAAACATTTGGTCCCAAAGGCACATAACTGAGGTTCAGGTCTCTAGAGATGTGTCCTTTTGTGATCTTTGTCTGATTGTTCTGCTAGCAGTGCCCTGGGTGCAGCAAACCAAACATCTTCACAAAACCATTGCTTGGGCTCTCTGAACAGGGCACTTTCCACCTCCCCCGAGCAAGGACAATTCTTCCAGAGTTTGCTTTGAGAACCTTGTAGCAGTGCAATTTCTGGAACTTGGACACTGACACCAGTATTTAATGTTGTCTTCCCAAGTTCCCCATGTAAGACAAATTCGCAGGATAGCAAAGACACACATGTTATTCCATAGAAGATAACTAAATGTAGTTTGTTCAATGTTTTAACCAAAAACTAGCATTACCAGCAAGGCTTCAAGCCACCCTAGTGGGAATTCTCTTAGTTGTATGATAGGCTTTGAAACAAATACTTCCTGTGTGCCAGTGCTTAGGAATGTCAAGGAAGCGTGTTTAAGACATAGTGGTGAGGCTGGTGAGGTAGCTTGTTCAGTAAAGTAATTGTCATGCAAGCAAGAAGACCTGGGTCTATCTCTAGCACCCATTTAACAAGAACTGCATGTTGATGTGCCTTTGAAATCCCAGAGCTCAAGACTTAGAGACAAACGTATCCTTGGATTTGCTGGCCAGCCAGCCTAACTGAATCAGTGAGCTCCTGGCCAAAGAGAGACCCTGTCTCCAGAAACAAGGTGGAAGATATCCTGAAGAATGTCAACTAAAGTTGACCTCCGCTTTCTACATGCATGCCACACACATGCACCTGCGCACATACACACACACACACACACACACACACACACACACACACACACACACACACGACACAGCTGAGAATCTTAGTGGGTTCTGGAATGAAGACATAGAGTATACAGGATGTATAGGAGAATCTTTTTTTTTTGGCAATTGTATTTATATATATTTGCACAAATACATACATATACATATACATACTTTAATATATAAACTACACTGTGTCATAAGGACTGTTAGTATCTGCATTTTTTTTTAATTTTTATTTTTACAATTCAGTTCTACATATCAGCCACAGATTCCCTTGTTCTTCCCCCTCCCGCCCCCCTCACCTTCCCCCCAGTCCGCCCCCCATTCCAATCTCCTCCAGGGCAAAGCCTTCCCCACAGACTGAGATCAACCTGCTGGACTCAGTCCAGGTAGGTCCAGTCCCCTCCTCCCAGGGTGAGCCAAGGGACCCTGCATAGGCCCCAGGTTTCAAACAGCCGACTCATGCAATGAGCACAGGACCCGGTCCCACTGCCTGGATGCCTCCCAAACAGATCAGGCCAATCAACTGTCTCACCCACTCAGAGGGCCTGATCCAGTTGGTGACCCCTCAGCCATTGGTTCATATTTCATGTGTTTCGGTTCGTTTGGCTATTTGTCTCTGTGCTTTATCCGACCTTGGTCTCAACAATTCTCGCTCATATAAACCCTCCTCATTCTCGCTAACTGGACTCCCAGAGATCCACCCGGGGCCTAGTCATGGATCTCTGCATCCAGATCCCTCAGTAGTTGGATGAGGTTTCTAGCACGACAATTAGGGTGTTTGGCCATCCCATCACCAGAGTAGGTCAGTTCGGACTGTCTCTCGACCATTGCCAGCAGTCTGTTGTGGGGGTATCTTTGTGGATTTCTGTGGGCCTCTCTAGCACTTAGTTTCTTCCTATTCTCATGTGGTCTTCATTTACCATGGTCTCCTATTCCTTGTTCTCCCTCTCTGTTGTTGATCCAGCTGGGATCTCCCACTCACCCAAGCTCTCTTTCCCTCGACCCTCGCCCTTCACTACCCCCACTCATGTCCAGGCTGTTCATGTAGATCTCATTCCATTTCTCTGTCATTGGGCGATCCCCGTGTCTTTCTTGGGGTCCTGTTTTCCAGGTAACCTCCCTGGTGATGTGAGTAGCAGTCCAGTCATCCTTGTTCCACATCTAGTATCCTGCTATGAGTGAGTACATACCATGTTTGTCTTTCTGAGTCTGGGATACCTCACTCAGGATGATTTTTTCTAGATGATTTTTTCCATCCATTTGTCTGCAAACCTCATGATGTCATTGTTTTTCTCTGCTGAGTAGTATTTCATTATGTATATGTACCACATTTTGTTTATCCATTCTTCAGTTGAAGGGCATCTAGGTTGTTTCCATGTTCTGGCTATTACAAACAATGCTGATATGAACATAGCTGAACAAGTGCTCTTGTGGTGTGGTTGAGCATTCCTTGGGTATATGCCCAAGAGTGGTATAGCTGGATCTTGGGGGAGATGGATTCCCAATTTTCTAAGAAATCGCCATATTGATTTCCAAAGTGGTTGTACAAGCTTGCATTCCCACCAGCAGTGGAGGAGAGTTCCCCTAGCTCCACATCCTCTCCAGCATAAGGTGTCTTCAGTGTTTTTGATCTTAGCCATTCTGACAGGCGTAAGGTGGTATCTCAGAGTTGTTTTGATTTGCATTTCCCTGATGATTAGGGATGTTGAGCAATTCCTTAAATGTCTTTCAGCCATTTGAGTTTCCTCTGTTGAGAATTCTCTGTTTAGTTCTATAGCCCATTTCTTAATTGGACTGTTGGGCATTTTGATGTCTAATTTCTTGAGTTCCTTATATATTCTGGATATCAGTCCTCTGTCAGATGTGGGGTTGGTGAAGATCTTTTCCCATTCTGTAGGCTGTCACTTTGTTTTGTTGACCGTATCCTTTGCCCTACAAAAGCTTCTCAGTTTCAAGAGGTCCCATTGATTGATTGTTTCTCTCAGTGTCTATGCTACTGGTGTTCTATTTAAGAAGTGGTCTTCTATGCCAATGTGTTCAAGACTACTTCCTACTTTCTCTTCTAGCAGGTTCAGAGTAGCTGGATTTATGTTGAGGTCCTTGATCCACTTGGACTTAAGTTTTGTGCACGGTGATAGATATGGATCTATTTGCAGCCTTCTACATGTTGATATCCAGTTTTGCCAGCACCATTTGTTGAAGATGCTTTCTTTTTTCCATTGTGCACTTTGGGCTTCTTTGTCAAAAATTATTTGTTCATAGGTGTGCGGATTAATGTCAGGGTCTTCAATTCTATTCCATTGGTCCACATGTCGGTTTTTATGCCAGTACCAAGCTGTTTTTATTACTGTAGCTCTATAGTAGAGCTTGAAGTCAGGGATCGTGATGCCTCCAGAGGTTGTTTTATTGTACAGGATTTTTTTGGCTATCCTGGGTTTTTTGTTTTTCCATATGAAGTTGAGTATTATTCTTTCCAGGTCTGTGAAGAATTGTGTTGGTATTTTGATGGGGATTGCATTGAATCTGTAGATTGCTTTTGGTAAGATTGCCATTTTTACTATGTTAGTTCTGCCTATCCATGAGCATGGGAGATCTTTCCATTTTCTGACATCTTCAATTTCTTTTTTCAGGGACTTAAAGTTCTTGTCATATAGGTCCTTCACTTGCTTGGTTAGTGTTACCCCAAGGTATTTTATGTCATTTGTGGCTATAGTAAAGGGTGATGTATCTCTGATTTCCTTCTCCGCTTCTTTGTCCATTGTATATAGGAAGGCTACTGATTTTTTTGAGTTGATCTTGTATCCTGCTATGTTGCTGAAGGTGTTTATAAGCTGTATCAGTTCCTTGGTGGAATCTTTGGGGTTGCTCAAGTATACTATCATGTCATCTGCAAATAGGGAAAGCTTGACTTCTTCCTTTCCAATTTGTATCCCCTTAATCTCCTTATGTTGTCTTATTGCTCTGGCTAGAACTTCAAGTACTATATTGAATAAGTATGGGGAGAGCGGACAGCCTTGCCTCGTTCCTGATTTTAGTGGAATTGCTTTGAGTTTCTCTCCATTTAATTTGATGTTGGCTGTTGGCTTGCTGTAAATTGCCTTTATTATGTTTAGGTATGCTCCCTGTATTCCTGATCGCTCCAAGACCTTTATCATGAAGGGGTGTTGGATTTTGTCAAATGCCTTTTCAGCATCTAGTGAGATGATCATGTGGTTTTTTTTCTTTGAGTTTGTTTATATGGTGTATCACATTGACAGACTTTCGTATGTTGAACCATCCTTGCATCCTGGAATGAATCCTACTTGATCATGGTGGATAATTGTTTTGATGTGTTCTTGGAGTCTGTTTGCCAGTATTTTATTGAGTATTTTTGCATCAATGTTCATGAGGGAGATCGGTCTGTAGTTCTCTTTCTTTGTTGTATCCTTGTTTGGTTTAGGAATCAGGGTAATTGTAGCCTCATAGAAGGAGTTTGGTAATGTTCCTTCTGTTTCTATTGTGTGGAACAATTTAGAGAGTATTGGTATTAACTCTTCTTTGAAGATCTGGTAGAATTCTGCACTGAAACCATCTGGTCCTGGGCTTTCTTTGGTTGGGAGACTTTTAATGACTGTTTCTATTTCATTAGGGGTTATTGGACTATTTAAATAGTTTATCTGGTCTTGATTTAATTTAGGTATGTGGTACCTATCCAGAAAATTATCCATTTCTTTTAGGTTTTCCAGTTTTGTGGAATAGAGGTTTTTGAAGTATGACCTGATGATTCTCTGGATTTCCTCAATGTCAGTTGTTATGTCCCCCTTTTCATTTCTGATTTTGTTGATTTGGATGCTCTCTCTCTCTCTTTTGGTTAGATTGGATAAGGGCTTGTCTATCTTGTTGATTTTCCCAAAGAACCAACTCTTTGTTTCATTAATTTTTGTATTGTTCTCTTTGTTTCTATTTTATTGATTTCAGCTCTCACTTTGATAATTTCCTGGCATCTATTTTTCCTGGGAGACTTTGCTTCTTCCTGTTCTAGAACTTTCAGGTGTGCTGTTAAGTCACTAGTGTGAGATTTCTCCAGCTTATTTTATGTGGGCATTTAGTGCTATGAATTTCCCTCTTAGTACTGCTTTCATAGTGTCCCATAGGTTTGGATATATGGTGTCTTCATTTTCGTTGATCTCTAGGAAGTCTTTAATTTCTTTCTTTATTTCTTCCTTAACCCCTTGGTGATTCAGTAGGGTATTATTCAGTTTCCATGAGATTGTAGGTTTTCTGTAGTTTTTGTTGTTGTTGAAATCCAACTTTAGATCATGGTGGTCTGATAGAACACAGGAGGTTATTCCAATTGTTTTGTATCTGTTTAGATTTGTTTTGTGACCAAGTATGTGGTCGATTTTAGAGAAGGTTCCATGGGGTGCTGAGAAGAAGGTATATTATTTTTTGTTAGGATGGAATGTTCTGTAGATGTCGATTAAGTCCATTTGAGTCATGACATCAGTTAAGTCCTTTATTTCTCTATTAAGTTTCGATTTGGAAGATCTGTCCAGTGGTGAAAGTGGGGTGTTGAGGTCTCCCACTATTAATGTGTGGGTTTTTATATGTGATTTAAGCTTTAATAGTGTTTCTTTTACATATGTGGGTGCCTTTGTGTTTGGGGCATAAATGTTCAGAATTGAGACTTCATCTTGGTAGATCTTTCCTGTGATGAGTATGTAATGCCCTTCTTGATCTCTTTTGATTGATTTTTAGTTTGAAGTCTATTTTGCTGGATATCAGGATGGCTACACCCGCTTGTTTCTTAAGACCGTTTGATTGGAAAGTCTTTTCCCAGCCTTTTATTTTTAGGTAGTGTCTATCTTTGAATTTGAGATGTGTTTCTTGTATGCAGCAGAAAGATGGGTCCTGCTTTCGTATCCATTCTGTAAGCCTATGTCTTTTTATAGGTGAATTAAGTCCATTGATATTGAGGGATATTAATGTCCAGTGATTGTTCATTCCTGTTATTTTTTTGGTGGTGATGTGTGTGTACTTTTCTTCGTTGGGATTTACTGCTGTGGCTTTATCTATTGCCTGCGTTTTCGAGGGTGTATCTGACTTCCTTAGGTTGGAATTTTCCTTCTAGTGCTTTCTGTAGGGCTGGGTTTGTGGATAAATATTGTTTAAATCTGGCTTTGTCATGGAATGTCTTGTTCACTCCATCTATGATGATTGAAAGTTTTGCTGGGTATATTAGTCTAGGCTGACATCCATGGTCTCTTAGTGTCTGCATTACATCTCTCCAGGACCTTCTGGCTTTCAAAGTCTCCATTGAGAAATCGGGTGTTATTCTGATAGGTTTGCCTTTATATGTCACTTGGCCTTTTTCCTTTGCTGCTCTTAATATTCTTTCTTTATTCTGTACGTTTAATTGTTTAATTATTATGTGGCGAGGGGACTTTTTTGGGGGGTCTAGTCTGTTTGGTGTTCTATAGGCTTCCTGTATCTTCATAGGCATTTCCTTCTTTAAGTTGGGAAAGTTTTCTTCTATGATCTTGTTGAATATATTTTCTGTGCCCTTGAGTTGGTATTCTTCTCCTTCTTCTACCCCTATTTTTCGTAGGTTTGGTCTTTTCATGGTGTCCCAAATTTCTTGGACATTTTGGTTCATGACTTTGTTGACTTTAGTGTTTTCTTTGACTGATGAGTCTATTTCTTCTATTGTATCTTCAACGCTAGAGATTCTCTCTTCCATCTCTTGCATTCTGTTGATTATACTTGCATCTGAAGTTCCCAATCGTTTTCTCAGATTTTCTATTTCCAGCATTCCCTCTGTTTGTGTCTTCTTCATTTTTTCTATTTCCCTTTTCAGGTCTTGGACTGTTTCCTTCATTTGTTTCATTGATTTTTCTTGATTTTCTTTCAGTATTTTATTGTTCTCTTCCAGGACTTTTTTGATTTCTTCTAATTTGTTTGCCCTTTCCTCTAGTTGTTTACAGCGTTCTTCACATTTTTTTTGTCTTTTCCTCTACACGAGCCTCTAGCTTCTTCATGATGACATTCATAAGGCTATTTTCTTCTGCTTCTTCCAATTTCTGATGTTCAGGTCTAGGTGTTGGAGGAGGGCTAGGGCCTGGTGATGCTGTATTGCTATTCATTTTGTTGTATGTGTTTCTGCCTTGACGTCTGCCCATCTCCTTGTGGTTCGTTCTCGGCCTTATCCGCACACTTGGTTCAGACAGAGCTGACGGATTCAGGAAGTCTCTCTCTCTTGTCCAGATGGGAGCTCTCTTGTCCAAATTGGAAGTCTGGGGCAGGATGGGAGCTCTTGTCCAGAAGGGAAGTCCGGGGGAGGATGGGAGCTCTCTTCTCTCTTCTCTCTCTCTCTCTCTCTCTCTCTCTCTCTCTCTCTCTCTCTCTCCTCCAGACGGGAAGTCTGGGGCAAGATGGGAGCTGGGGGCCAGCCTCTAAGTCTCAGGAAGAGGCTTGGGGCTCGGGCAGATGGGTGTGGGGGCAGGGCGTGGAGACTGCAGGGTCTGCCAGGGATCTTCGGGAAGGGGATCCTTCCCGGTGGGGCTAGAAGGGAACCTGCCTGGTGGCCAGAACCTGGGGCCAAGTTGGACAGGTCTTCCCCGGAGTGGCTGGTGCTCAGGGATGGGGTCCGGTGCAAGCTAGGGCACTAACCTGTGCTTCAGAAGGGAAGTCCGGGGCAAGATGGGAGCTGGGGACCGGCCTCTAAGTCTCAGGAAGAGGCTTGGGGCTCGGGCGGATGGGTGTGGGGGCAGGGCATGGAGACTGCAGGGTCTGCCAGGGGTCTTCGGGAAGGGGATCCTTCCCGGTGGGGCTAGAAGGGAACCTGCCCGGTGGCCAGAACCTGGGGCCAAGTTGGACAGGTCTTCCCCGGAGTGGCTGGTGCCCAGGGATGGGGTCGGGGGCAAGTTAGGGGACTCACCTGTGCTTCAGAAGGGAAGTCCAGGGCAAGATGGGAGCTGGGGGCCGGCCTCTAAGTCTCAGGAAGAGGCTTGGGGCTCAGGCGGATGGCGTGGGGGCAGGGCGTGGAGACTGCAGGGTCTGCCAGGGGTCTTGGAGAAGGGGATCCTTCCCGGTGGGGCTAGAAGGGAACCTGCCTGGTGGCCAGAACCTGGGGCCAAGTTGGACAGGTCTTCCCCGGAGTGGCTGGTGCCCAGGGATGGGGTCGGGGGCAAGTTAGGGGACTCACCTGTGCTTCAGAAGGGAAGTCCAGGGCAAGATGGGAGCTGGGGGCCGGCCTCTAAGTCTCAGGAAGAGGCTTGGGGCTCAGGCGGATGGGCGTGGGGGCAGGGCGTGGAGACTGCAGGGTCTGCCAGGGGTCTTGGGGAAGGGGATCCTTCCCGGTGGGGTTAGAAGGGAACCTGCCTGGTGGCCAGAACCTGGGGCCAAGTTGGGCAGGTCTTCCCCGGAGTGGCTGGTGGCCAGGGATGGGGTCCGGTGCAAGCTAGGGCACTCCATAGGAGAATCTTAAAGAAGTACAGCCTCCTAAACTTGCCCCTGAGACCTTTGGAGTGTGTCCAAATACATGATGGTAGCTGCTGTGTTCAGAATCCAAACCATCAGCTTTAATAAACTACCTAAAGTAGAGGCACAGCAGGAAAAGAGCAACAGTCCATATCTCCATATCGTGCCTGTAGTCTGGGTTTTGAAATGGTGGGTTCAATTGCATGATGCTCATTGCAGAGGTTCAAATTGCAGGAGCGGGTTTATCAGGGTCTAATTTTCATCATGTCATGTACCTGGGAGCTGAGTCTTAGCCAGAGTAACAAAAGTAAACATTTATTAATGTCTTTAAAGCATGGATCAGACATAAATAGGTAAGGTTTACTATGCTGATAAAAAAGTGTGCAGTCCCGGGACTCCATAAAAACCTGTTGAAAATGATGGTACCCACTGAGAGATAGCCAGGAGGCTCTGTCCAAATCCTTCATGTTTTGTTTATCTACAGTTGGTACAAGACCCCTCTAGGCTAATATGGCTAATCGTAGGAACTAGAACAAGAGCATGAGAGTGGATAAATACTCATTACCTAGAAGTATCATCATGAGAAATGATAACAGTCTCACCTCTGGCATGAAAAGATCTGAGTTCCAAAAGCATGGATTTAGAAAGAATGCCTTATTTTTTTAGCAGTTCTGTTGCTCAAAAATTGGTTAGAAAAAAAATAAAGTACATCCTAGCACAGGGAGCTAAAGAAAAGTTAGATTTTCCCAGTGCACACAGTAAATCTGAGAAGAGAATTAATTGGCTTGTTTGCAGTTTTCTCATTCACTCTTTCTCATTTCCTCGTGTTTTAAGATTTCTGTATCAAGTGGATTGTTGTTTATGGTGTTTTACAAGGGTTTAGTCAAAGCAACTAAAACATATGTTTCCTCAAAGTAAGAGAGGAAATGCCTTCTCAAGTGACTCCTACAGGTTGGTTGATTTGAACGAGCAAGCCTCTAAGGGGGCCCACTGGAGAAGACTGTCCCTGTGGCTTCAGGTGTGTAAAATTGGCAAGAGTCTGAAATAAGTATGCCCCAGAAGGAGCCCCTGACGATAAAGCCCAGGAACCAAATGTTAAAAATGCATGCCACATTTCTCCTCCTGCAATGATCTCCATGTGCAATGTATATAAATTGTGGAATAAATTAGTCATGTAGGAAACCAGCCCTTCTTACCCAATAACTCCTGATATTCCATAACTTACATAATGAGAGAAAGAGGATGGCTTTGCTGAATCATGATTCTTCCTCGTCAGAAGTTAATTCCTGTTCTTAAAAGCTCTTATGTGAGTGGTGGCGCACGCCTTTAATCCCAGCACTCCGGAGGCAGAGGCAGGTGGATCTCTGTGAGTTTGAGGCCAGCCTGGGCTACAGAGTGAGTTCCAGGAAAGGCGAAAAACTACACAGAGAAGCCCTGTCTCAAAAAACAAACAACAACAACAACAACAACAAAAAACCCTCTGATGTTTGGTTTGCTGGTACTTTAAGAACGTTGGAGGAAGGCGAGACAGAGACATGCATGGCACTTTGGGCCAGGATCAATCATGATACTATCTTAAAAATGGGCTGTTTGTGGGCTGGTGAGATGGCTCAGCAGGTAAAGGCACTTTAAACCTCAGAACTTCTGTAAAGGTGAAGGAGAGAAGTAACTTCACAAAGTTGTCCTCCATGGCATGTGAACACATACCCCATACACATAACACACACACATCTGTACAATAATAAGTAATGTCCTTTTTTGAAAAATAATAGGATTTTCCTCTTAGTTTGGTTCACATTTATAAGATCTTCTGAAAATAAACACCCAAACTCTGACGCCTTTTGGTTCCTTTTGGGAAGTTTATCTAAAGGTGTACTTCCTAGATTGTGGTTTATATGAAGGTATATCGTTTCCCACCAACCTCCCTGTGATAGTTCTGTTCTCTGAACAAGGTGAAATCAAGCTGGGCCTAACCACATAGTAACTAGGTCCTCTACATACCTGTCCATCCCAGAAAGATCATTTGTTTCTCTGCACTCATACTGCCCTAACCTATTAGCAACACAAAGCAGGAATTAGTCAGGTGGCTCTCTTCCTTCCAACGCCTCTGCCTTCCAGATTCTGTGGCTGCACACATCCTCTTGTGGTTTATGCAGGAGGGTAAGGTGGTCATTTACCAAGAGAAAACGCCCTCTCACACACCTAGCTCTCCCCCAGTTTGCCCTTTCTGCATGTTCTGTTTCCTCAGAAGCAGTGGCTACAATGATAGTGAAAGGTCATTTCATGGCTATTACATGTGAGAAAAATAGCTTTGGAAAACTCCTGTTGGGCCTATGAGAGGACTCAGAGGATAAAGGCATTTGTTGTCAAGCCTGACAACCTGAGTTCAATCCCCAAGAGTCTTGTGGTGGAATGAGAGAACTGTCTCCTTCAACTTGTCCTCTGACCTCCACACAAACCATGTGGCAAGTGTGCATGGGTGCTTACACACACACACACACACACACACACACACACACACACACACACAAATAAATAAATAAATAACGTGCATACAACTTTTTAATAGAGCATGTCCTTAATTAGGCGTGGAAGACTTTGTAGATGCATGTTTGTCAGTCTATACAATGTATGTATCACATTTACTATCCATGTGTACAATATATATTATCAATGTATATATAGCATCCCTATATACTTATAGACTGTACATCTGTACAATGCACACATAACATACAATACACTGTGCATATAATACACTGTGCATTGACATGATAGCTTCTACCTTATTTTCTACTGAAACATGAATGATGAAATGAGTACAAAGATTTCACAAATAGGCATTGAAGCTTGATGCTTTTACTAAGTTTGGCATTTTAAACATTGTGGGTGTAACTATTCATCAGTTAAGCAGTGTCTACAAGCCAAGTTCTATCAATTGTCTCATTTCATGGCCATAATTAATGATGATCATGGTGGTGGTGACATAGCAGCTAATATTTATTAGGCACTTGATCTATAATGACTCTAATTCTGTATTTACATATAATGGCACATCCACCCTCAAATGGAATCTTAGCACTAGACGTTAATTATGTTCCCATCTGACAGATGACTGTGCTGAGGCCCTCCTGAGGCAGGTAAGCCCTGGCCTAAAAATTGAAAGGAGGACAATTACAAAAAGGTCCAGCACGTGGCTTCTGTAGGGCTGTAGTAGTGACCTTGTCCTTAAGATATCTGTCACTCTCCCATCTCCCAGTGGCTTTCTGGCTTGTGAAGGAAATTGAGCACTCTTGGTTTAAAAGGAAGCTTTTAACTTAGGAAAAGCAAGCTTAAAGGAACTTGCTATTAGTTCTTCCAAAGAAGGAAAAGTTATTGTGATCTGACAAAGGAAAGGGCTGGTTTGAGTCTGGAAGACTGCAGAGCTTAACTATGTACAAGGAGAGACTGACAGCTGGAGTGGGGCACACACATGGGTGTCATGTTCCAGCAGGTTGTTGATTTTGGAGTATGTAGAAACTCCTACTGGGGCAGGAGGAAGCCTGGAGAAGGTCAGCGCTCTAAGCTGCCCTCATGGATGAATTCCCATTAAAAAGCTGTCCTCCTGGCTCTCTGGGCTTCTGCTGATGCCTTTGTGGAGCAGCAGGGTGCTGGAAGCTTGCCAAGGGCTCCCATTTGAGAAGGCGGCTGCTTTTGTCGACTTAAAGCCTACAGCCACACTTGTGTAGACGGACTTCCTGGGGATGGGCGGGTGCCCCCTTCCTTTGGGATTCATTGTTACACTGAAAAGGAGACAGCAGAAAGAAATGGCAAGTGGTCGAATGCCAACATGTAAATGAGTCAGAGAAAGAAAAGATGACTACTCGGGAGAAAAGAAAGAGAGCCTCGCCTCCCAAGCTAGAGGGAGAATGACAAACAATACACTCAGGGAGGTGCCAGCATTGGCTTTGTCTTTCCATCCCAAAGGGCACCTGGAAGAGATCTCACTCCTTTAGGGTCTCTCTCCCTTTCCAGATTTGTTCTGTCTTCCCTCTGGCATCTGGGTGACTTACTTTCAGCAGTGGGCTTCTGTGAACCCCTGGCAGAGGCTAGGGAGATGGCCGGAAGAGAGGCCTCAGGATGGAGCAGAAACTGCACAGTCTGCTTGGCCTAGTGAGGTCACATGTTGACGGCAAAGCTCAGGGAGAGCCTAGACAGATGTGGAATCTGGATGTTCACTCTTGAGCTTCACTGTCCTTAACTTCTGCTCTTCCTCATCCTAGCTCTAGTTCCCTGGACAACCAATGGCAGATAGGAGTTAGAATGTAAGCTTTGTTGTTGAGTTAGAGCAGAGAAGTTGGAGAAAAAAAAGTAGAATTTTTCATGGAAACCCATAGGCCAGTGGGAGGGAAAAGGAACAGAGACATAATTGGGTAGAATACTTCAGACTGTGTAATGCACAAGACGGCAAGCCCCATGTCAGCCCACCCACTAGGAGCTTCCCCTACAAACTCTGATGACTCCAGCAAGTGCCGCAGGTGTCCCAGAACCTGGCCATCACCTTGGGTGGTCCAGGAAAGACAGCAGTAGCTTGACTACTCAAAGATGCTACAGAGAGGATGGTTCCCTGACAATTCATATATAGGAAATAGGATCCAGACCAGTCTAGACAGCACGGCTGTCTAGAAAACCTACCATCCATCCTGTACTAACTTTTGACTGAATCTTGCAAAAATTATATCAAAGATGGTTCAAGGAAGTTTATACACAGTGAGGAAAGGAAATGTTCTCACCTCTAAAAAAGCAATTCACTAGCTACTCTCACCCCATCCCACCTCAATGAACTGTGTACCCCATACTCTGTAAATCCCTGTCGGGGCAGTGGTGCAACCATCCTGTAAGGTCTTAAGTTCCCATGTTCTCAAGCCCCCTATCTCTTCAGTTACCCCAAACCCATTCTATTGCATGCTCAGTGTCCCTGATAGATACACTAGGGATGTCCTAAGTGCTTTACATACAAATGATCTCAGGAGAGTGAGTTTGTACAAGTTACAGGTCAGCAATTGTTTGTGCAGTTTTTGCTGTATTCCAGGCCTGAATGAAGTGTCCAAAGAGTTGCCAAGGATCACACAGATAATGGGCACAAGGAGCTTAGAAATAAAGTCCAAAGCCCTTGTCCTATGTGCTATTTAGCTCCCTCTGGGGAGATGATGCCTGTCAGAGATGCTTATCCATGAGAGGTGGGGGAATATGCCGCGGAGAGGAGTTAACTAATCTTTTTTAGCCTGACTGCATGAACACACTCACTAACTATAGAACCTAAGGCTTCTTGGTCCTCAGGACCTCTGTTTCCTGACCTGTGTGATGGGGTGATCATGAGAGTTCCCACACCAGAATGGTCAGGAGACTCAAGTAGCTTAGTACTGGGATTAAAATGACATTTGACACAGAGAATAGACACTGTAGAGATGTCTCTCATTTTTCATCCAGGGACAGCCACAGATATGCCCCACCAGTGGAGAGGAAAGGGGGCAAGTATTACAAGAAAATTTAGATGAGCCATTCCAACCCATTTTTGGGGTGAGAAAGAGAAGTGGGACTGAATGGGAGGGGGGGAGCAGGATTTGATGACATTTGACCACTCCTGAGCCTCAGTTACCTTGCCTGTAAAATAAAAGGCTGTTTAGCTATGATTACCTGCATAACCATATGCAGGAGCTTGTTGACATTCCAGCAGGGATGTAGAGAATGTTCCTGAGGCTCCACACCATGCTGAGGGACTATTGGCAGTACGGTTTGGGAGTAAGAACTCACTGTTGTTCAGTGGTGCAGCCATGCGTAAACTGCTGATGCTCCAGAAAATACCCACACATCCATGCTCATTTAAGCACCCCTAACTAAAATCAGTGGCTCTGAAAACAAACAAAACTATGTGAAAGTGGAAAAAAGAGCCTTTCTCTGAAGAAGAGACGGTCCAGTGAAAGTAGGAGAGGAAGAAGAGGGTATAATGAGGGGAGGAAGGTGATCAAAACACATTGCATACCTGTGTAAAATTGTCAACTAATAAATTAAAATATCTTTAAATAATAAGAAAGTAAAGACTGTGATTGAATGCTTACAGCTCTCACATTTAAAAAAAAAAAAACAAATCCAGTACAAGATGCCCATATGTCAACATGATGTATACAGTATGGGTACAATATGCCGGCAGCCGCTATTTGATAACATTTAAAGAGCGACACAGAGGCATCCTCAGGCTGACAGGCAATCTGCAGCACCTTGCCCCAAATCAGAGTTTGTATTTCTCACTTCAGTGGTGATTTTTATTAAGATACAGGTTCTAAACCAAGGAGAAAACTGAAGACACTGGACAGCCGGGAATGATGGAGATACAGTGGTTATCCTCACCAGACAGGGGTGGACCAAAGCCAGTGGACTTTGGGGGACCTGCTGCCCCCCATGTAGTGTTCAAAGGGAGAGATAAGGACACACTAGAGGATCTTTTATCTCCAACAATCCCATTCTCACTTCAACTGAAAGACTATATGTCAGAAACTTAGCTCAATGTCAGGTCTGTTTAAATATGCTGCATCCCAAAGCTTTTCATGCCTCACTGGGCCACTCCTTGGAGCTCCCTCAGAACACTGTAAAGCATGGAGACACAGCCATATTAAGTCCTAGAATACAAATCTTACAATCATTGCCTGTCACCATCTGTGATGCATTTTAAGTAATATACAGTGACAATTTCTATTCCCATGGGCTGAGGATGGCAGATATCTATATGCACAGTTCCATGAAATCGTAAGAACTAGAGTGCTGTGAGACCCACTCAGGGAGGAAGATAAGAGCTCATTATTCCCAGATCCCAGTCCCATACTCCCTCACCATCACAAACTTGTCATGTGTCTGTACATCTTGGAGCCTAATGATGCCTAGATGGTGATAAACTGGAACGTGAGTTCCTAACAACAGTGCCACAATTAGACATTTCTAAAATGTATTTTCCTAAATTAATGCGTTCAAGGGAATTGTGGATTCATCAAGTACTCAAACTTAAAGGCATACAGACTAAAGTTCCTCTATAAACACCAACTACAAGAGAGATGGTTTTGTAACACACACACACACACACACACACACACACACAGAGAGAGAGAGAGAGAGAGAGAGAGAGAGAGAGAGAGAGAGAGAGAGAGTTAATGTCATGTGTGTTTCAATATTACATGAGATACATCCAGAAAAAAGGCAAGAATTCATGAAAAGTAAGATTACACAACCACTTTATTGACTTTAACTACTTGTCTTGAAAGCAGGCAAGTAGGCAAGAGAAAAGAAGAGTGGATGATGCTCCCAGAAGGACAGCCCCAGGACTTGGGTATTACTTGCTACTCACACTTTCCCACTACCAGATGCAATTTGATTCTGGTTCAGTTCAGGCCAGAATTGAATGGGGCACCCAGGAAAGAAGAAACATGACAAACAGAAAAGGCCAATGAAGACACTTCAAATCCAGGATATGGGACCCTGTGGGGACTGCTCTGCTGGCAAATTGCATGTGGAGAGGAGTCAAGAGGATCAACCCCTAAGGTCCCAAACTACTATTAACAAGATGGATGGTGGGGCGAGCCAGCTAGTAGGCCCCAGCCTTCAATCTGTGTAAGGGAGAAGACAGCCCATCTATCACTAAACTGAGAACCCAGGACCTGATTGGCTGAAAAGGAGGAAGATAAACTTATTCTCTTTCAGCCTTGAAGTCCCTCCGCCAATGCATCTACCTGTCCTTGCTACAGTTCCAGAAGGCTCTCTTTGGGTGACCATTTTCACTTTCACTTTAGATTTGTTTGGAAAACAGATAGAATTGGCATTGCCAAATTAGGAATTCATTGGCCCATGTGTGGGGCCCTTCTCATCTTCCTTTCCTTTTCTGATTTCCTCTTCAGTACTAGAGTAAACCTAGAGCCTCCTCATATATGCTAGGAAAGTGCACTTCCACTGAATTATATCCCCAGCCTTCATAATTTTAGGCAGAATCCCACATACATAATGCTGGCTTCAGCCTCCCTATTTAAGAGAGAATGATTGTCTTGCCTCTACTTCCCAAGTGCCAGGATTATACTCATGCCCACCACACCCAGTGTAGACAGTACAGAGACTCATAGCCATGGCTTCATGCATTCTAGGCAAGCACTCTACCAAATGAGCTGGATCCTCAGCCTTCTTCTGATGTTTTGTTTTTTAGGAAGTTGCCAGGGTAAACATCAAACATGTGGTCCTCATGCCTCAGCCTCCTGAGGAGCTGGAGTTACTGGCAGGCTTCTTTGGGCCCAATGAGGGTCATCCTAAATATAGAATTCACCACCTCGAGAACCTTGTGTCATTCTAAACCATTCCTCCTATAATCAAAAGAACCTGATTTTCTTATTTCCATATTTTGCCATAAGTAGGAATTTTTTAATCAAACGGCTAAATCTGAACATTTTATATGACAGAGATCCAACAGACAGAAGTTAGAAATGGAGAAAATGATAAAAAAAAAAAACCTAAGTTTATCTGTAATGTAGTTATTAGAGACCAGAAGCAGTGAATGGTGGATAGTCATTTGAAACTCTGGCACACAAGATAGCTAAACTTTTGGCTGAATAAATTTCAATATGTTGGGCTGAACTTCTACAGCAGTGAACAGTGGAGCACTGATCAGCAGGCATGAGTGAAAGCAGAAATGACAGCCATGTCTTTCGTGTGTCTTGTTTTTAATGAACTGGCCACACTTTGGGAAGTCTTTTCTTTCTCAATGTTTTTTTTTTCATATGAATTTGCTCTTTGTGACCATTTTGCACAGGTATTTTTGTTTTGGTAAATAATAACATTCACCAACACTTCTAATTATAAGCAAATGTTAGACCCAGCAAATCTCACAACATGAGCATGGCACTCAGGGTAAATGTTACCTGATGTGAAGACCCTGTAGGATTACCACCTGGAAGGAGAATTCTAAGGTCACTTTGAAAATACAGGACACTCCATCTTTCTACTCCAACCAGCTACCTTCAGAGATCCTATGACTTACTCTTAATTTATCCTGGTATTTAATGGATTTTAAATAAAACTGAATTTAATATTGTGAATAACTGAAAGAAGTCAAGTAAAAGTATGGGCATTAGAGAATTCAAATTCATTCCAGAAATAATGTGAAGTAGGTTATGGAGATGTATGAGGAGTTAGAAAGGAACTGATAAGCCCTAGGTACATAAATATTCAACGACATCACCTGTATGATACAACACAATACAGTACACTGCTCAGCTCTTTACGAGTCAGTTCACACCAGTTACCAAAGTTATCACGTCCGATAAAGCAGATGTGTGCGTTACTTCACTGAAGTTGATACTGTGGTGCCATTAGCATTCATAGTTAGAGTCTAAATACTATGTGAAATAAGCCTGATTATTTTGTCTATCTCTAATTTTGCTATACCTCTCAAAGCTTTAATGTGGAGACACACACGTATACACCCCTATACCATGTGCTTTTTTGAAAAGGTTACCATCTGGACTTACTTCCTACTTTCGCTTAGCAATTAATTCACTTCGTAAAAAGTCAGTTCTTGGTTGTATTGAAAATACGCACAGAGCCTGGTATAGTAGTTTATGCCCATAATCCCAGCACTAAAAAAGCTGAGTGGATACTGTGAGTTTAAGGTCACTTTGAACTATGTAGTGAGTTGAGGTCAGTCTGACATAGCAAGATTTAAACTCAAAAATACCACATGAAATTTAAAAATAGACAAAAAGTAAATTACACACAAAACTGCTAAATAAAAGAGTAAGAGAAATATCAGGGTTTTTTGCTCTAAAATAACTTAGTTCAATATGTACATGGCTTTTTTTATATCTTGAGTCATTGTCCCCTATATTGTCTCTCAGTGTGGGAGATGGCACACACACCATAAAGGTTATTACCACTGAGAATTGCTGATGAAGACAGCAAGTAATGGGCTAAAATATTCCTTCTAGTGCCATGGACAATAATAAAACTTCCCCTGACATGGGTAGTTCTCCATGGATTAAGGAAGTGCAATTTTTTTCTACAGAGAAGTCACATGGTCTTCTGAGGGTAAGTCGACTGTAGGAAATGCCTTTTCCATGAGGAACTCCTCATAATTCATCAGCAGCTAAACCTAAGGAGTTGCAAAGGTCATTCTTATTTTATAACAAGAAGAAATATCTAAGGAACCTTTAAACCCTTCATTTTCCCTGCACAGCTACACAGTACTCATACATCATAATATAGAATGATCCGCCTCTCTATAGTAAGGACATTCATTTAATAAATATTGTGGATGGGTGTTCCCATGATGATGTATTAGTAATCTTGAAAGATACAAAGATATGCAAGAAATTCAATAATATCCCTTAGATCCACAAAGTATTAATTAAGCGCCAAGTATTTAAGACACTAAGGAAACAAACATGATAAATTTGTTAAAATCACAGAGAAGAGGAGAGACAGCATGAGAATAGCCACACAACACACAATAATGAGATCATTGCTGCGATGGAGGAGTTACCACATCCCTTAAAGGGTTATACCTAACTATCCCAAAGTGAGTAAAGGTCTAAATACATTACAAGATCTCATTGTTTAAAATTCTCCTGCTGGGAAACCCTTGGTAAATTGAAGAATAATTCTGAGATGAATTGGTGCTGGATTTGTGCATTCTACAAATTTCAATGTTTGTTTGCCGGAATTTCCTAAAGTAGGGGACATGTTTAGGAAATCACTGGGTTTTACAACCAAATTATTTCTGAATAAGAGCTAATTGTGTTTATATTTGTTGTGAAGATATATAGAAACAGCCTGTGAATGTTCCTATTAACCACCACCGCCAAATGAGAAGGCATATTTAGTACTATTCAAAGCCAGATTCAATGTGGAGGCACTCAGAAAGCTGGCTGTCTGGAATGCAAACATATCTCTGACTTGCATATTCTAAACAGAGTAAAACAAGCAATGAGCTAGCTGTGAAACAATAAGATGATCAGGATGTGCAAATCTAGCTTTATGGCTTTTGAAATCTGAGAAAAGTTGCCGAATATTTCCTACTTAGGCAGGAACTTGTTTATTCTTGTTTGAGATATATCAAAAGGGGCCTCAGGTTTAAAAAAAAAATAGATGACTAATTTGTTTATTGTTCAGCCTATAGATTGTGGTCAAGCCTACCTGAAAAGAGATTGGCTTCCACAATGCAATCATCTGCCTCTCCCTTTACTCATCAACCATCTATTTGTATTTCCAGGAAATCATCCATCCCTCCCATCACCCAACTTTCTCTCCATGTATCTATCACCTCTCTGTCCATCTATTCATATTCATTCTGTGGATGTTTATAGTGAGACCTCTTTCCTAGGTCAGATGCCAAGTGCTTGGAATACCCAGAGAAGTGCTTAGGATAAAGTATTGTCCTTGATGGGTCATCACAGTTTAATCAAGAGGTTTCCCATATACATCCCAGTAATGCTCATCATAAAATTTTCATTCTGCTATCCTTCTGTCACTGTGGGAAAGTGCCTGAGATGATCAACTTACACCAAATAAAAAGCTAAAAAGCTATTGGTTCACAGTTTCAGAGGTTTTCATTTTCCTGTTGCTACTCATTCCATCATCTTGGCCTCTGACACATCAGAGCATCGTGACAGGGAACATATATTGGAGCAAAGTGGTTTACTTCATTTCAGCCAGGAAGCAGGAAGAAAAGGGAGACCCTGAAATCCTAGTATCTCCTTCAAGGAAATGTCCCAATACCTTCTACTAGACCTATTCTCAAAAGAGCTGTCAGCTGTGGACTGACATATACCATAGGTCTTTGGGGACCATTTAAGGCCCAAACCACAACTTGGAAACATGTTTAAAAATACAGATAGCGGACCCTTATCATAGACTAAGCAAATCAGAGTTTCTTGGGATATAATTTAACAAATTCCCCAAATAATTCTTACTTGGGCTGAAATTTCAGAATTAAACTTATGCAAGGGTTTGAAATTAGAACAAGTCATCACAACACATCTGATTATGCCGTGGTTAACATAGGTTAAAATTGTTGTCACAGCACTGGGAAAAGAAGGCCAACTCTGAAAGCATGAAAAAAAAAAGGAAGACCCTTTGTTCGCAGTGCCGTAGCCATGTCCCTGATCCAAGCACTTCCCCGAGAAATCATACACATACTTCTAAAAGCTCAAACAGGTCAGGGAGATGGCTCAACAAATAAGGCACCTGCTGGCAAGCCAATAGACCTGAGTTTGATCTCTGGAACCCACATGGTGGATGAAGAGAACTGACTCCTGTAAGTTGTCCTCTGGTCTCCACTTGCACACATTGGTAGGCACACACACACATACACACACACACACACACACACACACACACACACCATACTAGATAGATAGATAGATAGATAGATAGATAGATAGATAGATAGATAGATAGATAGACAGATAGATGCAATTTTAATACTCAAACATTAAAATATGAAGTTAATTTGTGGTCTGGAGATGAAGCTCCTCTGGTAAAGCACTTGCTTAGCATGCACAAATGCTCTGATTTCAATCCCCAGTACTATATGAAGTTGACATGGTATCTCACACCAGTTATCCCAGCACTTAGGAAGTAGAGCAGAGGGATCAGTGGTTCAAAATTATCCTTAGCTACATAGTTAGTTCAAGACGAGCCTTCAATACACAAGGCCCACGCTGTCTCCAAAACAGAAGTGGGGAAGCTAATTTAATTTTAACTCTATGCTAATATATTTTACTTGTGCAAGGTAATTCCTTATAAAAAGAAATCTTCACATCACAGAAAATGATTGGCCATGAAATCTTAAGGAATCATCTAGTAAAGTTATGAGTTTTAACAGAAGTGTGTAAGTGTGTTTGTGTGTATAATATGTACAGAATTTTAGCAGTAAATAAGATTAAAATAATGTGTATAGGAGTGTGTGTATGTATCTATACAGACATGTATATATGAACATATTTTTGTCTACACACATTTGTACACATGAATGGGAAATATTCCTACTGTCCTGAAGCATGTGATGCATACAGTGATGAATCTGTGAAGCTCATATCTGACATCTGAACTATCGATACCCATGATACCAACATCATTCACAACCATCAAGGCATTTAATAAAACATTTTCAAATGTATTTGACCAAAAAGCCGATCTCTTTCATAGGACATGTCATCAATTAATCCATTTGCTACATGTAACTAAATACTCACTCCCTCCAAATCAACTTCTTTTCTGTTTGCCAGTCCCCATCAAGAAAAGCAAAGACCACCCAGCAAACACCCAACATCACTCAGAAAATTCCAGGCATGTTTACTCACATTACACTTCTGGTCTACTCATGCAAACTTATTTGAATAACTTTATATCCAAGCACTTTCATTATGTAGTTTATTTACATGTATTTATAAAAATAAGAGAGTACTCTGTGTCCATTTGCTTTGAGAGATTTTGTTTTTAATTTTAGCCATCAGGTCTAGACTGACTGTCAGCTCTTATGCACTAGCAATCACTGTCACATTACAGGTAGTATGATGGAGTAGAAGCAGACAGCACAGAGATGAGTTGACAGCTTGCTTCTTTCTACCTGGTTCTGCAAAGCACACAGAAGCTTGAAGGCAGCAGCTACCTGATGCAGCACAGCCAATGTCTCCCTTTCCCTTTGTTTGGCTTTGAGAGCTACTGTATCAACTCCACTGTCTCTTTTCTCAGCCATTACCTTCCCAGCCCAACCCTCAGCCCCCTTCCCATGGACATATTTTTCTTGGTGAAATTTTCCGTGTTACACACACACACACACACACACACACACACACACACACACACACACACAAACTACATACATATATCCTACACACACATAACATGTGCCGATCAAGCATACACTATACCCACACCATGCACACATTTCACTTATTTCAAAATTGTGTTTTATTATAAAGATGAAAAAAGATATGTAGAATGTGTAAGAAAATTATGTTTGGGGCAAAAAAAAAACTCACCCTCAAATTAGTCTTGGCTTGCCAACAAAGCAAAGTGGTTAAGACCTTGAACTTGGAATTCCAATTGTCTGAGCCTAGATCTTGGCTCTACCCTGTAATATGATCTACGTGATTTGGAATATTTTATCTGAAAACTTTGTCCTGTAAACTTGGGACTACGGAGCACTTAGGGTGTGGTGAGAAGAAATAGACAGTGCCTAGCACCCTTTCAGATGCCAGATCTTCCTAAACAAAGCTCCATTTGGTGCCCAAAGATTGTGTAACATGTGACAATTTCAAACCAGGCAATTATGACATCAAAGTGAATTAAAACCAAGAGAAAAGCTAGTAAAAATTGAGTAAACTCAGCTAAGTCTGGAGTCTGGGGCACTTCTAATGATCTTGGCAATTGAATGAGAAACGGAGCAAGCACTTTTCCTTAATGAGCTTGGGGACTTGTGTGCAGACATGGCCACTTGCAATTGGAGCTGCAAATCAATAGCACAAGGCAGGCAAGAGACCAAGGATGTGGCTGTTTCCAGACGGGGCTCCTTGCCCACCTACTGTGCTGTGGTTGACAAAAGTATCTGCTCTGATGGATTATGTAGTCTCTCTCTCTCTCTCTCTCTCTCTCTCTCTCTCTCTCTCTCTCTCTCTCTCTCTCTCTCTCTCTCTCCTGCACTTCCAATGCAATCAGATACATTATTTTGACTTGATAAATTCATCTTTTGTGTTAATCAAGTCATATACAGCTTTGGGAATTTTGTCTCAAATAAATAGATGTGCCCTGTCCAAATAAACCAAACTGATCCACTAACTAGTATGGCTATATCAAACAGATACAGTCATGACACCAAATTAAAGAGCTAGCAAATAGGAGAAGAATGATGGGAGGCTCCAGCATAGGGGATTTTATCTGATGCTCCTTCCTCTATACCCCATTACTCTCGGGGGATGAATGCCTGCCCTGAGCTGACTTGAAGTCCTTTGGATTCTTATGTCAAAACATCAAGATTATGCCAGTTCCTGCTGGGATATTTTTATTAATAAATAATAGGCATTGAATACCTCTAAGAAGCTGTCCAAATGGTGCTGGCTGTTTACTAGTATATCCATTCTATCCTGCCATGCAGATTTAAGACTTGTGTGTATGCATGTTCTGTGTGTGTGTGTGTGTGTGTGTGTGTGTGTGTGTGTGTGTGTTTATCCGTGTAGTGGCCAGAAGTCAACTTCAGGTGTCATTAGTTAGACACCATCTGCCTTTTAACTTTTGTGAGACAGTCTCTCCAGCCTGGAATTGACCTAGTAAGCTATACCGTCTGGCTATTAAGCCCTACAGATGTATCTACCTGTCTCCACCTTCCTGGGGTTAGAAGCATGCGCCACCATGCCCAGCTCATTTTAACCTGGGTACTTAGGATTGAACTCAAGTCATTGTGCTTGTAAGGAAAGCACTTTACTAACTAAGACACCTGGTCATCCCCCAGGTTTACAATTTTTCACATGTTCAAATACTTCTGAACCAAATTAAAACAAATCAAATCCAAGCCTTGCACCTACCCAACAGTGGCAAAGCATTTTTCCCAAAAACTTCCCATCCTTTCAAATCCCAAAGGAAGAAGGGTTCTGAAAATTCCCCAAAAGAAATGATTCCAAATGGACAGACCCATACTTGATTAAATAAGGTGAAAGTCTCCAAGTGTAGAGAGTATAGATGACTCATTGTGTAAAAAATTAGGACTAGAGAGGTGACACAATGGTTAAGAGCACTTGCAGAAGACCCAGTTTTGGTTTCCAGAACCCATAAGGTAGCTCACAACAGCAGAAATGTATACACACATACCTACATAAATAAATAAATATTTTGAAAAATGTAAACTTCTTTGGGTATTTCAATCCCATTTTTGTTAATGACTTTATTGATATTTAAATCAATTACCACAAAATTTCATCTTTAAAAGTGTTCGATTTAATGACTTTTTGGAATATCCATAAAGCTGTTCAGCCATCATCATTACCTAACTTTAGAACATTTTAATTACCCCAGAAATAAGCTATTATCATTTTTTCCTCTCCTGGACCACAACTAATCCTCATCTACTTTTTGTCTCTGTGGATTTGCCTGTTCTGGGCATTTCATGTGTTAAAAGGAAAGAAAGGAAGAAAATCCCAGATAACATGTAACTTTTATGTCTGATTTTTTCACTTAGTATGACGTTTCCAAAGCTCCTCCAGGTTCTGACATGAATTATGACTTGGTTTCTTCTCAGTGTTGAGCACTATTCCATTTTATGAACATACTGGATTCTGTTTATCTGCTCATCAGTCGATCCTCCCAACAGCTGGGTTGTTCCTATTTGGGCCTATTATGAATACAAATGCTAATATAAACATTTCCATATGTCATTTAAAGTGACTTTATGTCCTAATTTCTCCTTGGTATTTTACTTACCAATGGAATTATGCAATCCTAATATATGTAGCATTTTGAAAATATTCTTTTTCTTCAAACTGGTTTCATCATTTTTTGGTGATTTATTGATTTTGTTTATTTATTTATTCATTCATTCATTCATTTTACATACCAATCATAGATCCCCCTCTTATCCCTCCTCCCATGCACCCCTGCTTCCCCCCATTCCTCCTCCCCCCCATCCAACAGAGTAAGTTCTCCCATGGGAGGGACAGCTAAGTCTGGTACATTCAACTGAGGCATGACCAAGGCCCTCCCTGCTCTATCGGGGTGAGCAAGGTGTCCCACCATAGATAATGGGATCCAGAAAGCCAGCTCATGCACCAGGGATAGATCCTGATCACACTGCCAGGGGCCCCTCAGACAGACCTAGCCACACAACTGTCTCCCATATGCAGAGGGTCTAGTCCGGTTCCATAGTAAAACCTACATGAAATATATGAGAACTGCAATTACATCCTTGCCAGCATGTATCATCTGTCCACCCTGTCATGTGAAATGGCATCTCGTCATAGTTTTAATTTTCACTTCCTCATGCTTAATGACATTGAACATCTTGTAATGCATCGTTTGGTAACTGTATATCTTCTTTGGAGAAATATCTACTCAAATCTTTATACTGTTTTTGTCTGAGTCTCTTTATTATTGGATTATAAAATTTCGTTTTATATTCTGGTATTGAATTTCAAAACAAAATTATGACTCCCAAATATATTCTCCCATTCTGCAGATGCTCTGCTCATTTTCTTTCATAGCATCCTTTGAAATATAAAAGCTTTTTCTTTAAATTTAGTGTGTGTCTGTGTGCATCATTGTGTGTGTGTATGTATGTGTGTGTGTCTGTCTGTGTCAGTGTGTCTGTGTGTGTCACGATGTGTGTGTGTGTCTATGTGTGTCTGTGTGTGCATGTGTGTGTCATGGTGTGTGTGTGTGTGTCTGTGTCTGTACCTGTGTGTGTGTCATGGTGTGTGTGTGTGTCTGTGTCTGTGTCTGTGTCTGTGTGTGTCATGGTGTGTGTGTGTGTGTGTGTGTGTCTATGTCTGTGTGTCTGTGTGTGTCACAGTATGTGTGTGTGTTTCTGTGTCTGTGTCTGTGTGTCTGTGTGTCACGGTGTGTGTGTAGGTGAGTGTGTAGGTCAGAGGATAACTTGCATTAGTAGGTTCTCTCTTTCTACCATGTGAATCCCGGGGATTGAACCCAGATCATCGGGCTTGTCAGCAGATACTTCTACACAATTGAGCCATCTCACCATGCTGAAGTTTTTAATTCTGTTCTTTGTTTCTGAGTTGGATTCACCCACTCTGGTACCTTCTTAAAATGCAAAAACAAATCAGAATATTCGACCTTTTTGAGTCTCTACTCCGCCAAACTTAGAAACACTTCTATTGAACTCTGTTTATGAGCAAATAATCAAGGGTTAAGTGTCCAGTCTAGTAAGTGACACTGGAATCATCAGACAGTGCTGCAGGGGACTGTCCCCAAGTCACCAAGTACAGACCAGAAATGAAGCTGTAACAAAGGCAAGATTTGGAGAGCAATTAATAAAATATTGAGACCAGCCATCCGAAAGAGCCCTCATCCTCCAAAGCAAGTAGACTGAGCTGCAAAGTTCACACGGAAACTAATGGGGCAAAAACCACAACCAGGGAAAAATTAAGGTTTGAGGTAGAACATGGCTAATAGAAACAGCAACAGGAACTTTTATGTAAAATATCAATGCCTTAGAGACAGTTACAATGCCAGCCAAGGCCAGCCAACTACCTCACTGTGGAGACAATTGCTCTACAATTTTTAAACATCGGGATATTCTATTTCCAGTCTGCAAGATGTTGAGCAAGTGATACATTTTAATAGATTTAATTATTTAACCTCTTATGGATCACTGGAACAAATTTGACAGCAGAGGTTTTTCTTATTACTTTATTCATACTTTCATTATTGTTACCACCAAGATTTCCATTTCGAAATAAATAGTCTGACAATTTTTACATCTCAACTGGCAGCAGGCACAAAATAAGAGACAGCTGCCAAGAAGCTCTCTGCCATGCTGGAATGTATCACTGTATTTTGTTAAATCCTTTATCTACATAGCTGCCACAGGCTGCACGTGTTAGAGTGTGAACTTTGTACTGAGTCAGAGCAACGTGTCTGAACGAGATGTATCATAAATTAGCAAGTGACAAACTTTGGGAGCCCCCTTCCTCTTGCTCTGCTTCTTGATAAGCAAAGTGAAATAAGAGTTTGATGTGCCAAAGTGCTGGAGGGTGATTTTGACACAGGCATAATCTTGTGGAAAGCAACAAGACATTTTTCTTTGCTTGATCAACAGTCCAGGGAGAGCTATGCCCTGTGCTGAAAATAGCAACAAAATAGATGATGGTTATGATGATGATGATGATGATGATGATGATGATTGATGATGATAATGATGAATGAAATGTTAAAAATGTTTGTATTCTTCAACAGAAAATATTTTGTGGGGTTTTAATTAGTCTGGGTTCTCCAGAAAATCGGAGCCAATACAAAATGTATACACAGCAAGTAACTAGATAGAGATAGAGAGAGAGAGAGAGAGAGAGAGAGAAAGAGAGAGAGAGAGAGAGAGAAGAGAGAGAGAGATGGTAAATAAATAAATGATGAATAATAAATTATAGACTTAAAGATAGTAACTGATAGGTTAATGATAAACATAAATAGGTGGATGGTGGATGATGTATTTTTAGATACATGACAAAAGATAGATAGGTGATAGATTTACAGATAAATAACAAATAAATAAAGACAGGCAGATGAAAACAAGCGATGATGCATAAGCTTCTCATCTCAGAGAATGAAAGTTCCATGTTAGATTTCAAGCTGAAGAGCCAGAGAAGATGGCAAAGATGTTTAGTCCAAGAAGCTGAAAGACTCTCCTTAGTCTGTCAGTATGTCCTCCAGACCAGAACCAAAGGCTTGAGAGCTTCTGAAGGCCTCAGGGGCAAGACCAATGGGCCTCCAGTGGAAAGCTTAAGGATGACAGTAGGAGGAAATTTATTTGCTCCTTCATCCACTTCCCTGACCTGTCCAGTCCTCTAGCTGAAGGATAGTACTGCCAATATTGAGGATGTCTTTCCTGACCTGCAGGCCAGTCTTTACTGGAAAGGCCCTCAGAGATGGTACTTTACCAGTCCCCTGTGAATCCCTCCATGCAGTTAACTTGACATTTTAAATTAGACATCACAGAGTTGAACTGAATAACTGAACCTTCCATAGTATAGACTATTTGTTTCCTTGCATTGGATTGGGTGTGTGATTCCCTAATATATAACTTGTTTTTCACATATCCTCCAACTTGCAATATTCTTACCTCTGTCTCCTAAATGCTGAGGTTTCAGGCTTGATGCCATGCCCAGATGCTAACACACTCCAAATTCTACTTTTCCACCCTTGTTTAAGAGCTTTTCTTTGAGTCCCGTGCCATTTTTTGGTAATGCTCTTTTTCATTCTAGGTTACTGTTATCCAGCAATTTCCTTCTTAATGGCCTTCATTAACTAAAGATAGGGGTCCTCAGAATCCCTCTTCAAACTCTCTGTGGTATGGCTGCCACAATGATTTATCTCAATATCCACGTGTCTGGTCCTCCTAACACATGTGGAGACCACTTCAGCTTTTCAAGATCCTATGATGTCTTACTATACCCAAAGATGTCACCTCGATACCCTTCCTGGGCAAATTATTACAAGACTTCCTCATTGTCTCATTTCTACCATCTCTAAAACTTTTACTGTGTAATGCTGCTAGAAAAATCTTCCAACATTTTGTATCTCACCCACTCCATAGTCCTTCGTTGTTTCCACATCATTTTTATTATACAGTTAATACCCTTTCCCTAAATACAAAGCCCCTCATAATCAGAGCAAAGTGTCTGAATTCAACACATCATGCTACTGCACAGTAATGGTTAGTATACCTTCCTTGGTTGTAACATAATATCTCAGTTAATTTATTTATTTTGAAGTTCCTAGTCCATGAAATAATGTTCTCTTAGCTTTGGATTACTGACAAAATAGTGCATCATGGCATCATGTAGAAGAACCAAATTGCTCATCTCATGAACATAAGCAAAAATGAGAAAGGAAGGGGTTCATATCTCACAGTCCACTTCAAGAGTATGTAGCCAATGACCTAAGGATTTCTCATTAAGCTGTTTTTCCTAAATGTCCCACAATGTATCAGTAGTGCCATGCTGGGTACCAAACCTTTAATATATGGACCTTTGGATACACTTATCCAGATCAAGCCAATAATGATCCTCTTCCACTTGCTGTTGCTTGGATCCATTACAAAGACAATTTCTTCTGCCTGGAGAAATCTTCTCTACTTCTATGACCCAGATGTGACTCATCTGTATATCAATGCTCAAGTATTTTCTTCTCCACCGTGACTCCATGGCAACCCTTTATTGTCCCAACTCCAGGCTGGTCCACTATCCTTCTGTGCTGCTATAGTGCTGGTACACAATTGTAGCTATCAGGTGTATGTTACTATCATACCATGCCCCACAGTGTCATCATTACCTTCCTCCTATTTATCGCCTCCTGCTGGAAGAAGAGGGACTGTGGCTGACTTTTCTCCATTTCCACTTCTGCCAGGGTTCTTAGCACAAAGGTCCAACAAACGTTCTGTGGGGGTGCTCAGTATTCTCAATCCCTTGCTTGATTTTTTTCTTTTATTTTACAATACAATTCGGTTCTACATATCAGCCACGGATTCCCTTGTTCTCCCCCCTCCCGCCCCTCTCCCCTTCCCCCCAGCCCACCCCCCATTCCCACCTCCTCCAGGGCATAGCCTCCCCTGAGGACTGAGATCAACCTGGTAGACTCAGTCCAGGCAGGTCCAGTCCCCTCCTCCCAGGCCGAGCCAAGCGATCCTGCATAGGCCCCAGGTTTCAAACAGCCGACTCATGCAATGAGCACAGGACCCGGTCCCACTGCCTGGATGCCTCCCAAACAGATCAAGCCAATCAACTGTCTCACCCATTCAGAGGGCCTGATCCAGTTGGACTTACCCTTGCTTGATTTTTATGCTCATCATTCCCCTCGTCTTCTGTCTTGATAAGGACAGTAAAGTGCATATGTGAAATGCATGGTAAGGTTATTTCCTCAAGTTCATAGGAAAATAGTAATTGAGATGAAATTAATTCATGCATGATCTTATTCAGGGGCAATGCCTTTTCTGCAACGTAAGTCATATATTGTCAATGTCAAGAGATGGTTTGAAATACTGAAAGAATTCAGTTTTACTCCTTAAATGGTTCTCATTTGGAACCGTTGAGTAACTGCGATGTTTACTGAATAAAAGGTCTGAGCCACTTTTCAAAAACATTCATTCTTTCCATCATAATAATTAATTACTTATGAGCTGATATATGTTTAGTCTCTTTATATCACAAATCTCCTAAATGTGTGTCCTTAAACTCATGAAAGTGAGTTTCCTGTATGTTCAATACACAGAACATCAAGAGAGCCGAGTTTACCTAGTGAAAACGTTGAAAATCAATTTTATGATATTAGACTATCTTAATATTTGCCTGTTTTTCCAACTTTCTATTGTCTTCTCTTTTCTAATGATTTCACAGGAGAGGTGCACACTGCATGTGGACCACTGCTGGCTGGTCCTATTGCAGAATCACCTAGGGAACTTGCTAAGCAAACATTTTGAGTTCTCTGCCCAACTATTCATATTTGTAGTTTTGAGATGAGCCTTGAGACTTTATGTATGTGATTAATATGCATGTGAATATTTAAATCTTTATTTTCAAGATCACAAATGAGCATAGTATCTTATGAAATGACTAAGATTCCATGTAACCATATCCAGTATCTCTCAATAATCACATCCAGAAAAACTATGGTACATTTTAGCACATACTTTGCCATAGACATTATTTTTCTGCTGTGAGTATTAGTGTTGAGTCTAAGACTCTTCCTCTTGCTCTAGATACCAAAGACCTGCTTTCTCCTAAAAGTCTCCTGGATTTATTGCTTTATTGCTTTGATGAAAACACCTAAGAGAAACACTTAAGGAGAGGAGGGCTTAGCTGTGCTCACTGTTTCAGAGGGTCAGTTCATGGTCACTTGGCCCCATGTTCTCAAGCAGTGGTTCTCAAACTTCCTAATGCTGTGACCCTTTAATATAGCTCCTAATGTTGGGGTGACACCCAACCATAAAATTAGTTCATTGCTACTTCATAAAAGTAATTTTGCTACTGTTATTAATCATAATGTAAATATCTGATGCAACTCCCAAAGAATCATGACCCACACGTTGAGAACCAATGTTCTAGACAGAACATCAAAGCAATAGGAGCATGTTGTGGAGGAAAGCACTTCCTGGCAGACAGAAAGTGCAACGGGACCATAACAGAAATGAGCAAGGAAAAAAATACATCCTCAATAACCTATTTTTCCAACCAGACCGACCTTTCATATTTTTACCATATTGCCAACAAAAATTTTAAAAATACAATGGATCAAAGGACTCATTAAGCCAGAGTCCTTAGCCCTCATGATCTAACTATCTCTTAAACACCTTCACAAATACCTGAAGTGTGCTTCACCAGTTTCCTGAGGATTCCTAACCCAGTCAAGTTGATTCAAGGCCATCCATTTTGAGTCTACTTTCTACTTCCTCTTGATTTTCACAGATGTCTCAGGATTTACCTCCTCTTCTCCTCTCTGCCTGTGGAAACCTAGCTGTTCGTTAGTTGAAAGACTACCTCTCCTCTGTGGAATTGCATTTGTGCCTCTTAAAAACTTAGCTCAGCATTTCTATTTTTGCTTCTCTATTCTGCTCCACCCATGTGCCTATCAATTTACCAATTCATGTAATCAATTGTGGTAGCTACTCAGTGAATACTGATGTTGAATAGTACGATTCCTTCTACTTTATTCTTCTTCCTCATAAATAGGTTGTTTTGGTTTTTTGGCATACAAACTGTAGAATGAGCTTGTCAGTGTCCACAAAATGCTTGCCAGTGTTGAATAAGAATTATACTCAACTCTAGGTACATTTAGAGAGCCGACATGTTTACTATTTGAGTCCTCAGCCCATCAATACAATACACAACTCCTTTAATCTTTCTTGTTTGCTTTAATATGTATTTTGTAACTTTCAACACACAGGTCCTAAGAGAGTACTTTTATTATTTTGAACAAAATGCGTTTTAATGATTGTCCCCTCTTCCTTCCTTTAAGTTTCTTCTTAACAGGTATTTGGTCACAGCAATGAGAAAAAATAACTAATATTATTTGTAGTATATAAATATATTATATGGCATACCATTATATATCACATAGAATATAGTATATATTTTAGAGAGATCACCTCAAATATGTAGATTTATGGAAAAGTATCATATAGAGAGAGAGACAGGCAGGCAGACAGACAGACAGAGAAATGGAGAGACAGACAGGGGACAGAAAGTTAGAAAAGGGGGAAACACACAGAGAGGGGGGGAGAAAGAGAGAGAGAGAGAGAGAGAGAGAGAGAGAGAGAGAGAGAGAGAACTTGGATTCAACCTAAAGTCCATCTGGCTCTGAGCCTAGCTTTTTGTTCTACATGATATGGGCAAAGGACAAAGAAAGATAAGACAGTTTGTGGTATAGACAGCAAGGAGGTTGAGTCTTTTTTGCCAGCAGAAAGTGGGATTTTGAGCCAACCACAAGAAATCAAGTTTATGGCCAATCCTTAATTATTGCCCTCTTTCTCATCACCTCTTACCAAGCTTCAAAGACTTTCATTACAAAGACAGCAAGGAATGTTGAGGCCTGCACTTTTCTGTACTACTGAGTTATTTAGAAATATCACCAGGGACTAATTTATGCCTCCTGAGCCCAATGCTTGGGTTGCTCTGAGGAGACAGGAGAAGACGGCAAGGAAAACGAAGCAGATGAAGTCTTTCGGCTCTGCTGCAGGCCTTGGCCTCAGTTCTAGGAGTCTGAAATTACACTACATAGCATCTGCCCTGTCATTATATCTCTCGTTCGTTCTTTCCAACTTTCCCACTTCCCAAGTAGCAGTTGGATGCAGATGCCCATGGGCAGAAACTCTGTCCATAAATCTATACCTATTTTGTTCCAAGTTAGAATGTAGAGTAGCCAGTTCTATGCCATTTTCATCATGGATAGTGGTCCTTATAGCTGACAAGTTTTTTTCTGGGTCAGAATGAGAAGTTGTACTTAAGATAAAGGCAGTATTAAAAATAGTAGCGTTATCTCATATCTAAGAACATTAGATAGTATGATAGTCTTTAGTTACAATGAGATTTTTCCAAATAGTACAGGTTCAGGGACTGTATAGATGGCTCAGTAGTTAAGAGTACTTGCTGCACAATCTTCGAGACTGAATTCTGGATACTAGCCCTCATGTAAGCTGGACACCCCATGCAAACCTACAATGCCAAATCTGAATTAGACAAAGAGGGATGGCTGGAGCTTGCTGTCTTCCCAACTTGTGGAGAAAGCACAAGAGTAAGTACAAGGTGTCAGGACACTTGGATCCCTCCTCTGGCTTCCCTACCCATGCACTGGCACACACATGTGCAAATACACTCAGACACATACACCGACAAAATAAACAAAGACCCTCTTTTTCCAAGTGCAGATTCAGATGGATTATTCTTTGAAATAAAGAAGACCCCACTGGGCTCATTCACTGTCAATCAGACTCGAGCTATAAGGAAGGAATGAAGGTTTGGGTGGAGGAAGGTTTGGATGCTACCTTGGCAAGCAAGCAGGGGGTGAGATCTATATGAACGCCATCATAGGGAAGATAAAGAGCAAACAGGATAGACTGCTGTTCCAAATTATGTCTATGGGTTTTTAACTACGCAGTCATATGGCACGTCAGTCTGACAGATGGAAGGAGAAATGAATCCTGTTGTTGCGGGGTGGGAACTTTACGTGTTTTACTGTAATCAGAGCATTTTAGGGTAAAATATTTGCCTAATGAGGAACCAATCCCAATGATCCTAAATGGTCCACAGGGCTCTAATTCTGGATCAGTTGAGTTCAGTTTATGGTGACAACATGATATTCCACATCCTTGTAGTCTATCCTCCAAAATGCTTTATCACGGTATTTAAGAAACAGAAAGCGGTGTTTTATCATTTGCCTGCTGGGCCATCTCTGCTCTTAGTTTCTTCTTCTGCAATGCTTTTGTCATCTGTCCTTTGCTCTGTAGTTCACCATATCACTTTCTCCTACTAAGAAAAGTAGAGGCCCTGACACGTAGGCCGCAAAGCTCACAGTGACTGTTAGCTGGCACAGGGACAGTTAACAAGTCAACTCCAAAATGACCAAATAACTCTGTGAAAACTCCCTCTTCACAGATCACTGTGCGGTAGTTTAGACATGACTAAGAACTGTCTGGTACACCACCATCTGGCAGTTCTTTGTAGTCTGAGAGAGAACATTTGCCCTTCACCAAGGAAACACGTGAAAAGATGAAACTATGTTTTCACCTGAGCTCAGAAACTGACTCACCTAAAAGTAAGTAGTATCTACATGATGTAATTGGAGGAAAGTTGGGTACTACACCCTGGCTATGGATGGTGTTTTAATTCATAGAAATCTCTGCTTGGTGTCTTTTAAGATTCAAATACTTGCTAAAGGTCCGCTATGCTGAGTTAAAAGCCGTGTTTCTGGGTGTGGTACCTGTAGTTTCAGTGCTTCAGAGCCTAATGGGAGAAGGCTGCATTGAGTTTGAGGCCAGCTTGAACTATGTAGCAAGCACTAGGCCACCCAAGACAATGTAGCAAGAGCATTTTTTAAAAGGCTGAGGTCACACCTTGTTCTCAGTAGCAAGTCACCTAGCCCCTGGAGCTGCAGGAAGCATGGGTGGATCCTAGGGCAAGCAGTTCCCCTTCAATACACAGGCTCTGTTTTGATAGGAGTGACTGGGCAACTGGAAACCACTTGGGTCTGAGGAGTATTGAGAACTACATGAAGATTCTGGAAAGGAGGGAGGGAACTGTGATGGAAAGAGGTGACTTTGAGCATTATTATACATCGTACATTGAGCATAACCCCCATGATGTGTGTGATATGCATAGTGCCACTTCCCAGCACAGCAGATGGGCTGTTCCTTGTACCAAACAACTTAGTGGGGCTGTGGGGATGGCTCAGTCAGGAAAGTGCTTTGACATTCAAGCATAAGGACCTGAGTTCAATCCCACACACGCACAAAAACAAAACGCCCAGTCTAGTGTAAGCCTGGTGCTGGAGAGGCAGAGACAGGAGGCTTCTTTGAACTCTCTAGACAAACCATCTAGCAGAACTGGTGAGCTCTGGGTTCAGTGAGAGACCGTCTCAAAAACTATGGTGGAGAGTGATTGAAGAAGAGATCCAAAGTTTATCCTCCATCTATAAACACACGTACAAATGCATGCACACATGCCCAGAAATTCATGGATACATAGAACACATCCAAAGGAAATATCTTATCTTGCTAAGGAAAAGTGTAAGACAAGGTACTATCTAGCCAGCCAGGAATCCAACTGCACACCTTCATTGCATACGTTATGTTTAATTCCCAGGAGGAAAACAATGTCCCAGGAAGAAAGTACAAGGTAAAGATAAGTGCTAAGATCAAGCACAGGATAGCCTGGTGTCCGAGGCAACATGCATTGCATAGTCTCCAGTGCTCTGTTAAAGGGAAAATAGCAAGTATCATGATCAAAAAAGTAGGCTCTTTTTCATGTTCCTATGTGAAAAGAGAGTGTATAATGATTTCTTAATAGGCATATTGTGATGATAATCGTTTTGTTTGAGAGCATGCTAATCCATCGTCATAGCCTATGTCTTCATTTTTTGTTTTTGTCATACTAAAGATTGAGCTTAGGTCCTCACATGTCCTAGGTAAGAGTTCTGTCACTGAGCTATACCCTTACCCTGGCTATTCATACATTCAGTCGTATTTGTTTTGTAATAGGGTCGAACTTGTGATCCCCCTGCCTCAGCCTCCCAAGTTAGTATATATCTTTGTATTGTGTTTTTTGCTTTCATTGTGATGGAGGGTTTTTGTTGTGTTTCGCTTTTGCAGTTCTTAGGATCAAACCCATGGCCTTGTGCATACTCAGCAAGTGTTCTACCACTGAGTTACACCCCTATCCTTTCAGGAGAGCTTTTGAGCTGAGAAAAATTCAATGTCTATGTTATTTCTCTGTGTAACATCCAGTGGATTCTACTGTAGTTATGCTTTGGAGACCCTTTTCCACCTACCCCTTCCTGCCCTGAAATATGTTCATATTTTTGCTTTCTTTTGTCTCGACCTCCTGAGTGCTGGGACTACAGGTGTGCACCACCACACTCAGTTTACACAGTTCTGGGCTTTGCACTCTACCATCTGAGTTACAGCCCGGGCCCCTTGAGCTGTTGTTACGTGTTATTCTACCACCTGTGTTAGGGAATGATCTAAAGACAAGTCTCTACTTGCTTACAGTCATCCTAAAACCCTTCACCAAGCCCTTCTTTCCTCTGTACTGCTTTGTGGCGCCCTTCTGTCATGTCGCATAAGTCATATTTAGAAGTAATAGGGTCTGTTTTCAGGCACCAGCCCTGCCTCCCAGGCCCAGCCTTATTCTGGTACTAGTTTCACATTGTTTTATAATCTTCACATAGGATTTTGAAAGGATTCACATAGCAGAAAACAGAAAATAAGGCCATTAGCCATATTTATAAGCTGTTGGAACTTGTCCATTCTGAACAATTTTCTACTGGAAAACACATCTGTCTGGAGACTGGTAATCTCTCTCCACCCTGCCGGAATTTGTGGGCTGTGTTCTAAGACTCTTTTTCTGGTGACGGGGTGGGAATTAGATTGTTTTCTGTCTGTCGCTGACATGGTAACAAGAGAATCTCACACTCTTTGGTATTCTTTCTGACAAGGACAAATTACATTTGACAACACTCTTGAGTTCACAGAAAGGCCTTTCCAACATCAACTTACTCAGTCTCTGTCTCAATCCTGAGTTGAATGAACAAGCATTGTCATCCCCACTTATGAATGAGGAGACTAACTCTGAGGGGACAATAGAACTTGAACTCCACCAAGGCAGCTTGCTTTCTGGATTCATTGTCACATACCCAGCGTAATAGGGGAGGAGTGTTATACACAAAGCTGGTAAATTCACAAATGAATGAATGAATAATATTCAATGAATCCAAACCACTCCCCAATCAGAGAATGCATATGGTATTTTTTAATACTTTTACATTTGACTTTCTAACATTCCTGAAAGCTTAAGCCCAATAAAATTTCTTCTTTATTCTCAAAAATTTCATACATATTTACAATAAAACATAATCCCCATCCAACTTCCTTCTATGCACCCCAACACATCTTCCTCACAATTTTGTGTCTCTTGCCTTTTTACATAACCCTCTAAATCTAGTTACTATTGCCCATAAGAGCATGGGTGTGGGATCATTCACTAAATCATAAATTTTACCAGGATATATCCTCAAAAAAGAACAATCCCCTCACCTAGCAACTATCAGCCTCCAAAGGATCCTTGGTATGGGGCAGGGCTACAGGAATTCTGGCTGGTTTGATCTTTCATGGGTCTTTTGTGGGTAACCACAGCTACTACGAGTTCCTAAGTAAGATGGCTATGTCATGTCCAGAACACAGCATTTCAAAGCATTCCTCCCAATTCTCCAGCTCTTACATTCTTTCCTCCTGTTCTTCTGATGTGTTTCCTGAGTCCTGGGAGCAGGGGAAGCGCACAGAGGACCCCATAGTCAGGTGTAAAGGAAATTTGTATTCTATCACAGCTGCAAGAAAAGGCAGAAGCAGATGAGAGGGACTGAAGTGTACCTCTGGGACCCTAGGCGCCATCATATTCTCTGCTGGCCGAATTTATGACCTGTCCCTGCTCATCTCTGTGGGCGGCTTTTATCTTCATTTGATTGTTTTTGCTTCTATGAAATTCATTGTATTACTTTTCTTATTGCTAATTAACCAAATGCCCAGCAAGAAGCATCTTAATAGAGGAAAGTTTATTTTTGGCTTATGGTTTCAGGGTATACAGTCTATTGTGGTGGGGGGAGGGGGGCATATTGGCAAGAGCTGGAAGTGGCTGGTCACATTACATCCATAGTCAGAAAACAGAGTGGGACCTGGCTAACAAATCTCAAGGCCTACTTTCAGTAGCCATTTTCCTCCAATGAGGCTTTACCTCCTACAGGCTTCATAACCTCCTAAGCAGCACCACCAACTGGGGACCAAGAGTTCAAACACATGAGCCTGTAGAGGGCATTTCACATTCAAGCCACAATATTCATACACACCAGGAAATAGCATGTATTTCATTTTATGAAACAGAATTACAGCTTATTTCCCATCATCTTAAATTGCCCAGCTGGGCAGTAGATATATAATAGCAAACATCTCAAATCCAATCACAGAGGCTAGTCTTATAAAATTACTACATTATGGATCAGGACCCTGCAGGGACCTAACATGCTCACCTGGATATTGAAGGAAGATAGAACTGAAGGACTACTCACCTGGAACAAGCAGACTAGGAAGCCTGACCAGATGCTACAAACATGTAGTCTCTGAGACAGAATTCAGAGGGGGTAGTTGAAGATCTGGTCACCTGTCCCAGCTGGACCTTTGATGAGACATGTTGCCCCCCAAGGCCAGAGCAGGTGATGCAAAACAAATCATTTTCTCCAGCCTCCATCTCTGCCTTGTCCCCACTAATGGAATTGAGCTGAATCCAAAGACACAAAACCCTGGGCACTGCCCATTGGGTATGAAGGGCAGATAGATGGGAATATCCAGCAACATGGAAAAATAAAATATGTCTAAAGGCACCATGAACTCTCCTATATGGGACTCTGACCAGGGTACAGTACCTAGGAAAGAATCTTTTTTCTCAATACTGATCTCAAATCTGGGTAAACCTTGTAGAACTATTAAAACTAAGCTACATGTGCTGAGACAGTTAATCATTTTTCCTTCAGCAAAATTAATAAACTCATAAGATCCACACTGTCCTGGAAAAATTCAGGCCACACAATCTCTTACAAAGCCAATCGCCTATGCATATCAGGTTCTTGGTAATTATGTAATTATGTTTAGGATTATGCTTGATTGTGTAACTGATATTTAGTGATTAACTCTCAGCAACGTTATGTGACTCAAGGTATAGAGGATGTGATATAATAATTATCTTTAAATTATGTCTGCCTGCCTCCATTGTCATTTTTCCTAATAGAGTAGAAAAATAAGATGTTAAGCACAAGAAAGAGAAATCAGAAGCATAAAAATTGGCAAAAATAAAAAATAAAACAGAAATAAGTAGTCAGCAAAAAAAATGCTGGAGGGGGGGAAGGAGACTATTCAACAGCCTTTATAAAAATGGAATTATTTTATTTTGCCACGGCAATGCTCATAAAAATGACTTTTCCCTTCCAGCTGCAGCAGCAGCAGCTCAAGAGGAAATGGACCAGATCTTAGACTGGGGGGTTAACTGGGAGAAAAATGGCAAGGCTGCATTTTGCACACAAGTGTGCACATGCATACACAGGCACACACACGAAACTGCAACCTTGTGCTTCAGAACAAGCACATTATTCATCTGCAGCAGAATGATGGGGGAAAAAATCTATCATTTCAGTATTTCATTTTCAGGGCCTAAATTCAATGACAATCTAGTTTGAGTTTTAGCCAAATCAAATGGCATTTTCATTAATGCAAAATGGACACTTTTGAAGCAAGCCCTGTTAACTGGATAAACCCTGTATGTACACTAGACAGGGGATCAAGAAGAAAAGGATTACGATGTCATGTGCTTGTGAGACATACAAGGGTTTGTACTGTTTCATGATTCAGTAAGAACAGCTTCACATAACCTGAATACAAAGGTACAGGTACTGCCATGTTTGAAACAATCCTTTCAGGGTAGGAGGAAAATCAACAGCTGCCCGACTGACTGGGATTACTTCAGATCACACAGTCATAGAGGTTTCATACAGCTCACAAGGTGAGGGCCAGATGTATACCAGAACCAAACACTGCCCAGCATCTCCCACATGTCCACTCACCACATCTCACATCACTCATACAGGACATGGATTGCTATGAGTCTATTTTATGACTTAAGAAACTGAGGTCTAATGTAACTGGGTCAAGGTCGCAAACAGGACTCAGATTCTAACCACCTAGCGTCTAAGCCACTCCTTTGGACACTATGCTTATGTTTCTTATTTATTTATTTTATGTGGATGGGTGGTGTATGTGCACATATGGGAATGCACCTATCCATGCAGGAAGCCAGAAGCAAATATTAGATGTCTTCTATCTCTCTTGGTCTTATTCTGTAGACATAAAATCTCTTACTGAACCCAGAGTTAGTCTGTCAATCATCAGGTCCCAGCAATTCTCTTATTTTCCCACCCCTCCCCCAGCACGATTTTTTTAATTAATTTATTTTTACATTTCATCTTTTAAAGTTTAAGCATTTTATGGAGTATGGATTTCTTGATATAACAATAATTATTAAAGACAGTATGGGAGTTGGGTACAGAGAGAGGTCAGTGGCTAAGACCACAGTTTGGTTCTCAACATCTATGGCAGGTGGCTCACAATTGCCTGTGACTCCAGCTCCAGGGATCTGATGCCCTCTTCTGGCCTCCATGAGTGATGGCACACATTTACACACACACACACACACACACACACACACACACACACACACACACATGCTACTGTGGTGGTTGGTATTGGCTGTCAACTCGACAGGGCCTAGAATTACCTAGGAGACAAATGCCCAGACACAGCTGTGGGGCAGTTTCTAGATTAAGTTGAGTTAAAAAGACCCGCCCTAAATGTGAGTGGCATCATTCCACCAGCACGAGGTTCAGACTAAAAAGAAGTCAGGCTCAGCACCACCATTCACCACTTTCTGCTTCCTTTTTTTTTTTTTTAGTCTTTTTTTAATTAATTTTTTTAAATATATTTTACATACCAACCACAGTTTCCCCTCCCTCCTCTCCTCCTGTTCACTCCTCCCACCTCCTTTCTACTCCCCCATCCACTCCTCAGAAAGGGTAAGGCCTCCCATAGGAGTCAACAACACATGGCGTGTGGGAGCCTAAATTCCTCAGGGTCAGAGAATCTGAGCTTGCTTTACCCAGCAGGGCTGCATAAGGATATGATTTGGTCACAGGTGCCCAGCACCTGTTTTTAACAAGGGTTACTGTGACTGGTCTAACAGCTGCACCTAGCTTTTACATGAATTCTTGCAATTTGAACCCAGGTCTTTATTCTTGTACAGCAAGCACTCTTACCCATTGTGAAATCTCCCCAGTCCCACACTGGATTTCTTAAATATATGAACAAACTCATAAATGGAAATGAATTCAGTTTAGAGATCAAATAACAAATAGACGCATCCTTGTCTTTCCAGCTGAGGAGGAAATGAAGAATTGCCAAGTTCATACCCGGTGTAAAAAAACATTAAACTTTTAACATTAATTGCTCCTGAACATTTGTGAGTGCCCAAAATCCTGACATAAAAGCTTTAATTTCTATGCAAAACAGATAGGATGATTGAGTTATAATTAAAATGGTAATTATACCCTTAATGCTCCATATTTGACTTTTCAAAAAAAAAAATGTTATGCTCCAAGAAAAGCTATTTAAAGATCAGAGGGAAAATGTTTGAAAATGAATGTATTCAAGACATTTCAAATCTTTTAAAATCCAGTTATTGATTTTTACATGCTTTCAAATGTAGTCTAAAACATTTTCTTCATTTATTTTGGTCGATGGAAATAATAAAAAATCATTGGAATGTGAAAAGCTTAAACGAAGGCAATATTCTAGAGGTTGATATTTAATGTGACAAATATTTGAAATGTTGGGGTGTAGAGGAAATGTTGTCTCCACCTACCTACGGCGGCGCTGAGTCCCTAGAAGCCCCACCCATGGAGGGCCAGGAAAGACGTGGTTGGCACCAAGTTACCTAGGGTGGCTCCCTCTCTGGCTTCAGAGCACCCACTATGAGCTTGAACACTGCAAATATGACATTTCCTTTGATCCTTCATTGACTGTTTAGAATTAAAAAAGAACACCTAAAGCTATAAATCAAATGTCAGGTGCAGCAGTCTAGTGGAACCGTATCAATATTTCATGATGTATAGCTTGCTGGGAGACTTGAGAAACGCCAGCCTTGCGGGGGCAGGGGAGGGAGGGAAAAAACTGCATGCAGGATGCTTTGCACCCGCTCAGCTGTGTGGGGTGCCCCAGGCTGAGGTGAGCTGCATTCAGGGAGAGCAGAAGCCAACCTTGGTAGGAGAGCCCCCTGCAGACCTCCTCCTTACCACTGGAATGTGTTCTGCCCCAGGCTAGACTACATTCACTGTCCTGCCCCTGGCCTCTCCCTTTGAGCCCTGCACCCCTTGGAGGAGTGACCCATTCAAATCGCTCCTGGTTTCCTCGCCCCTTGCCCAAAATCCTAGAAAGTTAGAAAGAGAGAGTGCCTTGGGGTTCAAAACAGAGATTCCCAACCAAAGACTTTCTGTTTGTTTTCTTTTAAATAACTTTTATAGGAAATTTTCTTTCATAATTTCATATATGTATATGGATATAGTGCATTTTACATTTGAGGGACAGGATTTCATTGGGTATTCAAGGCCAGCCTGAGCTGCCATAGAACACAGGCTGGCTTTGAATTCACCATCCTTCTGCCTCAGTCTCTCAAGTGCTGGGATTCTAGGTGTGTGCCACCATGCCTGGCCACTATACCCTGTGTCCTCACGGAGACTCTGGGGACAATGAGGACATACAAGAATGATGACAATATAATAACAAGAACCAAAAGTCGACCTTCTTACAAAATCAGAGTCTCTACTTCTTTTGCCTTTCTTTGGTGGATCTCTCTCTCTCCAATGTTTTGTTTTTAAAGTTTTAAGACAGTTACATGTAGCTTAGGTTTCCCTTAAACTCACTATGCAGTTGAGGATGGTCTTGAACCCCCAACCCTCCTGTCTCTACCTCTCAAGTGCTAGAATGACAGATGTTCATAAGCACACCCAGTCTTCTGTCTACCTAACAGATCCTAGAATATTTTATGCTGATGATAAAATATTCAATGGCAAGAAAGGTCCTGAAGCTGACCCTGCCCACCAAACTCAGGGCAGACCAGGCGAAGAGCTCTCTCAGGAGGTGTTGGCTCCTGGAGACATGCTGAACCTTCCTCCCATCCTGGAGTGTATCTCTGCTTCGAGTTCATGGCTTGACAGAGATGTCCTCAGAGGGGTTTTCTTGCCTAGGTGTGGTAGATGCCCTTCACTCCTGGAGAAGAGTTTCCTAAAGTCTACACCATCCACAGCTGTGGTTTCAGACACCACTGTGAGACCTTGAATGAACAGCTCAGAGAGGTGGATAGCCAGTCACATCAGGACAGAGGCAAGGGCAAGCAGGAAGCCCCATCACAACAAGAAGAACAAGGAACAAGGCAGTGCAGAGATGTGAGCCAGGTGTGGCCATGGAGGAAGGGCTCTGTTTAGAAAGCTGGTTCAGGAAGGGCAGGAAGGCTCAGCATGGAAAATCATGAGCCTGATAACCTGAGTTTGATGCTCATATCAAACATGGTGGAAAAAAACAACAGGTGCCACAGATTGTCCTCTGACTTCCACACATATGCCATGCCACACATGTATGCACAGGCAATAAATAAATAAATTATAATTAAATATTTTAAAGAAAACTGGGTTCTGGAGGAGGAAGACCTATTGCTAGAATTAGATGATGATCAGGGGCATCTGCTCAGTCAAGGGCCCCAGTCTGTTACCTGAATTTTCTCACCACGGAGTACTTCATCAGGGGCCTCTTAAGTCAACAGCTGGGACTACCATGCTTCCTTTGCAAGGATGGAGCAAAAAGACAACCAAGGATGGTAGACATGGGTTGAGGAGATGGGGAGAAATTTCCTCACTTCTTGGTTTCTCGGAGCATCTTCTTTGGGGTGCTGGCTCAAAAGTATAGCACTAGCAAGGAGTGCTGACTGTGCCACACACGGGGAAGGTGTGATCTTCATGAAGGCCACAATCGTTCCTAGACCAAAGAAAGAGGAGACCTAAATTTGAGAATTTACAATGTCAGGTGGGTCAGGAATACAAAACCCCAAGTGAGCCAGCACCTAAGCATGACAGGCTCCTGGCACTCAAGGAATACAGAACCCAAAGTCAGCCAATGCCTAAGTATGAAAGGCTCCTGAGCCTGAGCGCTCTCATCAACATATAATTTGATTTCCATGCACCGCCTTGCCTTCCTTCATCAAGAGCTGAGACTAGAAATTGCCCTGCAGAATGTTCCAGATGACTGCTTTTCAGACATAGTGAATTTCAAAAATATTGCCAGTGAGCAAAAGACACATTATGGATCTTTAGCGCTGCCAGTTGGCGGGAGAGATGTGTTGGGAGGCACATGATAGCCATGAGCATTTTAGGGATATCTACAATCTCAGACAGAAAGTTAAGTGGCAAGCATATTTTTGTGAAAGCTTTGCATAATAGAAGTGTGGCCTCGGCTCTGAAGGCTCCTCTGATTGACTGGCTGGTACCAGTCTGTGCATGCGGCTGAAGTTCCCCCACCTCCCTTCATGCCAGGCAAAGCAAGCAACCAAACCCTCTGATCAGGCTTAACTGCTTATGTTCCTGTCATCACAGGAGTCAGGGGGTCACGGTGATGACAGGTCTAGCAAGGACAGTTCTGTAAAGATCCACTCACCCTTGAGAGGGATGATAATTCATGAGTTTGGTCACATTTTCTGATGGGTGTGGTGGTGGTAGCAGTGGCAGTTTTGAGACAGTGTCTCTCTCACTTGGAAGTCCTGGGTTTCCTCAAATTTGTGACAATCTTCCTGGCTCAGCTTCCCAAGTGCTGGGATGACAGGCATGAGTCACCACACCTGGATACAGTAACACAATTTGTGGTAGGCAATTATACTTTTATCTTGATACCTACTGTTGAGACCCCAACAAGATCCTGGGAATGTTCTGCGTGTCTATATTAGGGCCCATCCCTGACAGTAGGGTGTGCTATGGGAGACAAGAAGAAAGGAGTTGGGAAATAAGGATCAAAGCAGTTATCCCTCAGAGGCTCAGACTCCTGTCCTAAGCTGGCACTGAAGCACAGGAGGTTGATACCCCTTGTCCTTCTCCCAAAAACTGTCCCCACCTGGGGAGGGAGGAGCTACCCTGCATAAGTAGTCAACTGAAAGTCACCTGTACATGTCCATTTCCCTTTACACTGTTCAATGCTTGACACTCAAATGGTCACGCAAGAATTATAAGAATGGGGGCCAATGAGATTGCTCAGTGGGTAAATGGGTTTGCTGCCATGACTGACTAACCTGAGTTCAGTCCCTAGTACCCATGTGGTTGAAGGAGAGAACTGACTCCTTGTAAGTTGTCCTCTGACCACCATGCATGTGCCGTGGTTCACATGCCCATATACACACATCAAACACACACAAACACACACCACACACATACAGAGAGAGAGAGAGAGAGATGGATGGACGGACAGATGGATAGATAGACAAGCAAAGATAGATAGATAGATAGGTAGATAGATAGATAGATAGATAGATAGATAGATAGATAGATAGATAGATGAAACATTTCAACTTTAAACATGCAGAAGAATCCCCACCTTTACCAGTTGGAGAATTCTATATGGAATTCCATCCTTTGTTCAAATAAAATGACTATAAAGTCTCAAGATCCTGTCTTTCTATGCTCTCTTTCCTGCAACCCTGCTATTTTCATTCTCCCCTCCATCATCTATAGGAAGATAGCTAAACAGGCACAGTAAAGATACTACAGGGCACACACACAGCAGTGGTCCAAAGAGGAGGAATCCAGCCTGGGGATGACGGACAGAGCTGGCTTGCCTGTGATGTTGTTGAGCAGCATGTTTGATGGGAGAGTTTCGGTAGGAGCTACCTATTGTATCAGCTCCACTCTGTAGAAAAAATAAAGGGGAAAGAGGAAGACTTGTCTTCATGAGTTTTAAACCCTGTCTGCCACCGTCATCCTCAGATGTCTTGGCAAGTTAGTCGCCTCTCCGCTTCTTCCCTGTTCGGTAAATAGAAAAAGCCGAAGTGGTTGCTTTGAAGGGTTATCGTGACAATTAACTTGAAGCATGTACGCCATGTTGGATGGTGCCAGCAAGTGGCTGTGGTTCCCCACTTCCTTCCAACGAGGCAGGGTAGGCACCATACTGTACTGCTCGGGCAAAGTTAGCTTCCTGTGCTCAGCTTTGTATTTTGTTTCTCCTGACATCATAGGGAGCTATGATGCATAGTGGCACTGGTGCTGATGGTAATAATAAACAACTGATAAACTTAGCTGTTTTCATGACCCCTAGAGAAGTAAGCCGTCAGAAGAGAGACGGTGGGACTTAGGTGAGCTCTGAAACATGTTTAGGAGAAACAAGAATTGCGATCATAGAAGTTTAATCGGACCTGCTGTGGTCAAGTGGCCAACCTCAAAGCTAGCCAATGCTCTCCCTGACTCAGAGCATGGGCGGGCATTGGGTTCAGTATTGATACGACCAGTGTTGTTGCTTTTCTTCCCATGAAGTATAGAGTCGAACACACAGCCCACCACATCCCCACAGAAGCTGCATTCAACCCTACATCTCCAGTGAGTGCACACATAGCCAGATGGCCTGTATGCCACCCCAGGTGTAGACACTGCTGCAATACTAGGAATCACAAGCCAGCCACCACTGCACAGACAAAAGCTAGCTGCCTGGGAATTGAGGACCAGGCAAACTGGAAAGTTCTTTTTCTGTTCCATCTCACCTCAAAGTCAAATTATTGATTTTAATACTTTATTTTCACATGAGTTTACTTGAGCGACAGACACTACTCAGGTAGTGCCCATGAAGGGGAAATTAGATTCTGGTAATTAAGAATCCCATCCAGAGGTCGCAGGTACCATGGAGGATTAAGGCTGCTCACTCGAGTGAGTACAGAAACTCTCAGGGGATTAGGACAGAGACTCAATCATTTCTTCCAGTTTCTTAAATTACACTTAAATTCTCAGGAAGGCTTAAGATCCAGCCCATTGGTTTCAAAAAGAGCTTCATTTAACTGCACTTCCATCATCTCAGGGTGCAGACCCGACTTGGAGCACCATGCTGAGAAAGAAAAAGTCCCTGACTGTGGTGACAAGGACCAAAGAGCTGTCAGAAGAAGGGAAAGGCCAGCTCCATGGAGGAAGGCAGATGGACCAGCAAGGGTTCTTTTCCTCCCTCCACGTCTTTGTCTTGGAGGCGGTCTCCATGGCAAGGTGACCCAAGCCATTGCACATCCTCATTGAAGTCCGTGTGTCTGAACTCTGGAGGTGCTCAGATACCTGAAAATCTACTGCTGAAAAGCAAAATCTCCAAAAGTTCTTTTTGTTGTTGTTCGTTGCCTAGAATTTTCTTGGGTCTTGAGAGATCATTCCGGGGAGTATCTGAAGCAATAGCATCCTGACTGGTGCATTTCCAAGGAACCTCTGCTGCCCCCAAGATGCCTTGAAGGAGGCTTACCTCGCTCCAGTCCAAATGATGCCCCATGAATTCCAAAGCACCAGAAAGAAAAGTCTTACCATTAGCCACAGAACAGATGCCTAGTGTAGGCATCCAGCATTTGTACTGAGTCTGTCTGGTAGGAACCCACTGCACTGCCCTGTCGCCAGACATCACTCTCTGGTGCAAAAGGCTCTCATGTATCTCTTTGCCCTAGTTCTCTACCCTCAAGAGAGCACAACTATCTGCTAGGGAAAACTCCTATGTTTCTCTTTGACTGGGTGACATTAGAATGCCCATGTTATTTGCTTGGACTCTTATCCAGATGTCCAAGTCAACACCACACATCCCTTTCACACCGCTGCTGCTCACTCTGGGAGATTATGGTTATTTTACTTTTCATCTGCTTGTAGCCATATCTGGATTATTGGTAAACACTTGCCAATACCTTTTGAATAACTAAACCCTAATAGACCCAAAAACACTCATTTTTATTATTTGTTTGAAATATATGAAATTTCCAATCTTCTGGGTAAAATTATGATCAATATTGTATAATTAATACTAAATAACTTCCAACACTAGCCTCAATTTATTTTATTCAAGGAATGTTTTTTATCTAAATAGTTTTATATAAAAACAGTTCATTATGCTTGTACCCCTGTCTCTTTTCCTTATGCACTTCCTCCACAAAGAGACAATAGAGGAGAAAGGGGGATAGAGTTGGAGTCAAACACTTACCTGTAGCAAGGAGGAGCCAGCCTGCCCTTCGCTCCCATTTCTCATCCTACCCTTTCCAGTTCTATCTATCCTGAACAGACTTATCCATGCATAAATACTAAGAGGACAAGTCCAGATCTGGCGGGGTAACATCCCTGTGCCTGGAATTGTGCCCACCATGGAGTAGGTTCTGCAGAAGTTACTTCCTGGTCAAGTTAATAGCAGATTGTTTTGTTCTTCCAGCCTGTAGAGTTTGCAGTCTGAGTTTCATTAGCTCTTTTCTCAGTCAAGGAAAGTTATTAAAAGTCATTCCATATGTGCACACAGATGGAATAGGAAAGAAGGCTCTTTTCTCATTGACCCTAATCATTCTGTGGTTTATCAGGAGTGTTTAACCTCTAATGCAGATGGTGCGCTGTTTGAGGCTGCTTATCTGGAGCTGGTAAATGTCAGCATCTGGGAGTTTCTCATCACAAAGCATTGAACGAATCAAAAACCATTTTGTTGTGTAAATGTGAACATCTTCGAGTTTCCTACCTAGCATGATAACTAAACCATATCTGATTTTTTTACCTTGCATACTGCTTTGTCCAAGATAAATTCCCATTAAATGGATGGATGGATGGATGGATGGATGGATGGATGGATGGATGGATGGGGAATTGCAAAGACTTCAGTGAAATCAAGTACTAAGAACCACATTAAAGTGGGGTCTGAAAGACAAGAGTAAGTCAAGAGAACATAGTAAATAGTGGGGAAAGCAGAAACAAGAGGATTAAATAAACTAGATACTGGAGAACAGAAGGGGCTGGCATTAAAAAGGCCAGCGGAAAGAGGCCAGACCAGCATTGGAATTCACATATCTTCAGATGAGAGGAAGCGTATGCACCCCAGCAGGAAGGCAGTGTAAAGGGTATCTCTGAAAGGAAGACAGACCCAGACAGACAAAGGTCCCTTCCTGCCCAGGCAAACTCCAGGCTGCCTTCCAAGTGCAACCAGCTCAAGACTGGGCTCTGCATACAACAGCCTCAAGCCATTCGAAAAGGGAGGAGATGTCCACATGTAATTTTATCTAAGATGCCTTTTGTTGGGTGATGGACATTGCTTCTTGTGTCATAGATTTTTTCAAATTTCTCTGTCTCAGTCAGAAATGTTGCTGCTAATGGAAGGTGCTTTTGCCACTTTGTTCCCCACAACCATTCACAAATCCTGGAATTCTGGGGTGGGGTAGCCTTAGGTCTTGTTGATGTACTAGGAACATTTTAGGAAGCAGGAATGGTATAGGTCCAGCTAAGGAAAACCATTCCTAGTGACTAAGACTGTGGTTTATACATAGGACAAGAACTGTACACACCGAGCCAAACGACACTGAATACTTGCAACCACATTGGTTACAACTGGCACAGTTTTCCTTATCACTTACAGAATTTGAAACCTCCAAAGTGACAGCAAACATTTAATGACCACCCACAGAGTACAGAGCTCTGAGCTCCCTAGACCCAACCTCAGAAACATCCCAAAACATTATTCCTCAAGTACAAATACTTGCAACCCAGCACACTGAACTATGTATACTGTTTGCAATAAGAAAAATGGACCTGGTGTAGTTTAAATATCAGCTGAAGAACCTGGTTCTGTGGCTGGGGGTATGGCTAGGCTGGGAGGATGCAGGAAGCTCTGGGCTCAATCCCTAGAACCACAGAAACTGGGTGTAGTGTCACACAACTGTCACCCCAACACTCGAGTGGTAAGTGTCAGAGTAACAGAAGCAAGGTCACTCTCAGCTACATACGACCACATCTCAAGAGGAAAAGAAAAAGAACCTAATTTTATAGAAAAAAAAATGTCCACAGCTTGTTTTTCCCCCAAAAGGAAACCTGTCACTTCTCTGATAGAATTTGATTCTTGTCATTACCAACTCATCTGTGCATCCTGAGAAACATCCGGAAGCTTCTTGACAGCTGAGGAAAAATAATGTTAGAGAAGTATATGCATCCCGTGCTGTCTATCCAGCTCTCTCAAGAAAAAATAAAAGGCTCCTTTGCAGTTCGGGGGCTTCACACCCTGAGCATCACCCACAGATCTATATCATACGATTGGAAATTAGTCACTCAGAAAGCAAATTCAGACAACAATGAGGGGATGGCTCAGTGGGTAAATAATTGCTGAAAGACCTGAGTTCCATCCCCAGAACTCACATAAAAAAGCCAGGCATGGTGGCCTTCATTTAGAACCCCTGGAGAAGAAGAGACAGACAGACCCCTGGGGCTTGCTGGTCAGCCAGCTTAGTCTACTTGGCAGCTCAGTGAATGTCTTAGGGCTTCTATTGCTGTGAAGACACACCATGACCATGACAACTCTTATAAAGGAAAACATTTAATTGGGTGGCTGGCTTACAGTTCAGAGGTTCAGTTCAATACCATCATGATGGGACACGACAGCATGAAGATAGACATGGTGCTGGAGAAGGAGCTGAGAATTCTATATCTTGATCTGCAGGCAACAGGAAGGAATCTGACACACTGGGCATATCTTGAGCATGTAAGAGACCTCAAAGCCCACCCCCACAGTGACATACTTCCTCCAACAAGGCCACACCTCCTCATAGTGCCACTCCCTTTGGGGGCTATTTTCTTTCAAACTACTGCAGCAAGAGATCTTGCCTCTCCCCAAAGAAAAGATAGACAGTGTCTGAGGAACTACAGCTGAGGTTGACCTCTGCCTTCTGCATACACTTGTGCACATATGTGCATGCACCTGCACACCCAAATGCATATGGATAATACCTCGTGCATGTGTGTGAGCACATACATACACACACGCGCGCACACACACACACACACACACACACACACACACACACACACCGAGATATCACCACACATCCATTAGAGTGCTAAATTCTAGAACACTGGCAAACACCAAATGCTAAGGAAGATGTGAAGAAAAGAGGCTTCACCTGTTACTGGTAGAAATTAAAAAAAAAATGGTTCAGCCACTGTGGAAGACAGTATGGCAGATTCCTACAAAACTATACATATTCTTACCATAGGACTCAACAACCTTGCTGCTTACCCAAAGAAGTTGAAAAGTTATGCCCACATAAGTTCCTGCACACAAATGCTTATACTAGCTTTATTTATAATCACCAAATCTGGAAACAAGATTTTTTTCTTTAATGGGCAAAGGGATAAATAAACTGTAGTACACGCAGACAATGAAATATGACTCACCACTAAAAGTACATCAGCTATCAAGCCCTAAAAAAAGACATGGAAGGAACTCAAATGCGTATTGCTAAGCGATAAGAAGCCAACATGAAAAGGTTCCACCCATGCTAGTGTTTTCAAAAGACAGACTATGGAGATGGTGAAAGACAGCTGGTTGGCACGGGTTAGGTTGCAAGAGCAGTGAACAGGCAAAGCACAGAGGGGTTTTGGGAATCAGAACAGCTCTGTGTGATGCTGTAAAGCTCAACGCTTGTCCAGACATTGCATAACATGCACAGTGCAGAGAGGGAACCCTAACATAAACAATGCACTTTGGGAGGTGACTGGAGCACAGCCTTATTCATCCTGGTACAGGACACTGAGAGTGAGGAATGTGTGGAGGAACAGAGGGTACAGGAGAGTCTCTGCGTGTTCCACTCAATTTGGCTGTGGACCTAGAATTTCTCTAAAATGGAGTCTGTTTCAAAAATTGGATACCTGGCAAGATTATACCAGAGCTGTCAGCATAAAATTCAGTGATGGGAAATAAACCTCAAGGAGTGCTGTAATGATTTGCCTGATACTCACTCTAGACTCTAATTAGTCACCCAAGTATTTAATCAGCAAGTCTAATGAACCCTGAGGATGAAGGAAAGGAGGGAAAGGAGAAGGGAGGAAGGCGTGGGAGGGGGAGGGGATCAAAGATTGTCCACAAAAGGTTAATTTTCTTAAAGATTTTGTGCTGGACGTTGGCATTCTGTGTTCTGTATTGTTACTCTACTTTGCACTTCATAGCACACTGAAGTTCTTCTACTTGCTGTCAGTTATGATTCTTCACTCCATCTATTAGGGTCCGGTGCATCCTATGTGAAAGACAGCTGTCACCCTCTGTTGGCAGCAGGCAGAGTTGATAACTCTTACTTGACTACTTCATCTTTTTTCATGTCTATGGACATTCAAAAGTTGTCACTTCTGTATTTCTATATTTTAATTTGAATGCAACCCAACATCTCAGCTCCTTCGTCTTTATCTTTAAAATATGTACATATGGTGCCTAAAAATTTTCTGGATTGTGCAGCCTTTGTGCAGTAAGGTCATACATAATACAGATACCAAAGCGACAAAGAGGACCTCCACAATCTCTTGCTGTTTTACCAAGAGCAGTAGGCTTTCTAACAAGCAATAGGTAGCTCTTGGTATTCAGGCCCTGTGGCTCAGGTCCAGTAGTTTTTAAATTTTTTTATTTTTATTTATGTGTATGTTTATATGTATATGTGCATTTGGGTAACCATCAAAGCCCAAAAGAAGGCATCAGATCTGTGATTGATATATTGTGCCCCCCAATAAACTTATCTGGGGGTCAGAGAACAGAACAGCCATAATATTAAACATAGAGGTTAGGCAGTGGTAGCACACGCCTTTAATCCTAGCATTCCAGAGGCAGAGATCCATCTGGAAACACCAGGCATGGTGACTCACACCTTTAATACCAGGAAGTGATGGCAGGAAGCAGAAATTAACTAGAGCCTGGTTAAGCTTCCAGGCTTTTGAGAAGCAGTTCAGCTGAGATCCATTTGGATAAGGTCTCAGAGGCTTCCAGTCTGAGGAAACAGGATGAGCTGAGGATTTGGCAAGGTGAGGTGGCTGTGGCTTGTTCTGCTTTTCTGATTTTCCAGCATTGACCCCAATACCAGGCTTCGGGTTTGTTTTTATTAACAAAGACTGTTAAGATTCATGCTACACAGATGCCCTGGAGGTGGAGTTACAGGTGGCTGTGAGCTGCCTAATGTAGGTGCTGGAAACTGAACTTGGGTCCTCTTCAAGAGCAGTGCATACTCCTAACTGCTGAGCCATCTCCCCAGCCCTAGATCCAGCATTTTTAAATAGGAGATGACACACTGGCCTGGAAATGAGGTAGACAAAGGACCTTGCAGAGCAATCATCTCCATGAGCACTGACCCAGAAGCCCCTATCAATACTCATAACATTTACAGTGCACCCCTGCTTCCCTGTCTGCTAAGGACCTCACTTACACTTTGTCTCCTTTAATATAGTGACTGCATATGTGGAAATGCTGGAGTTACATGAGTGTCCATATGTGCATGTGTGCATGCGTGTGTGTGTGTGTGTGTGTGTGTGTGTGTGTGTGTGTGTGAAGGTACTGTGGAGGATAGAAGGCTATGTTGGATGCCATTCCTCAGGCACAGTCCACTGTTTCATTTTGTTTCATTTTGTCTTGAAGCAGGGGTTATCACTGGCCCAGAACTCACCAAGTAGGCTAGACTGACTGGCTAGTAAGCTCTCCAGGTCCACTGTCTCCATATCCCCAGACTTGAGATTACAGCATGCAGCACCATGCCTGCCATATTCTCCATAGGTTCTGGGGATCAAACTCAGGTCCTCATGCTTATTCAGCAATCATTTTACTGACTGAGCCATCTCCCCAGCCTCATTATATACTTTTATGTATGATAAAAACAACTCTCAAAAATGAAAATGATTGCCTAAATCCATACATACAGCACACGACAGAGTCGACTCATACCAGTGTGTTATGACTTCAATTCCAAGTTCTTTCAGGAAATATATACGGAATGTCTCTTAAGGCACTGGGAATCTATAAATGAAGGAAACACTTTTTATCCTCAGGGAAGCACCTAAAAATATTTTGATTATGTATTCAGTAAATATTGAATGAATGAATGAACAAGTTATAGTGGGTGATGGATAATGTAAGAAAGCATTGTTGATTATAGGAGTGCACATCAAGAATTAATAAACAGAAGAGATTCATCCGCCCATGGCAGAACCTCAGGGACTCAGCAGAGCTGAGCTAATGTCAGGGAAGGAATCCCTGCACTAGGAGGGGCCAGGGCTCAGGGCTTAGAGTTTCACAGTGTTAGTCCAGTGAGTAGCAGGAACAGTTATGACCACAGAATGAGACATGAGGAGGGACAACAGTGGCCACTACTATAGGGAAAATGGGGGGATGTAAAAGAGCCTTCTCCTGGCATGTGAGCCACCTCAACAGGTTTGATCATTCCTTCTACAGGGACTCCTGAGGGAAGTGCAGTGTAGTCAGAAGATTTTCTGTGTCCCGCCTGGTCCGCATCCACTCAGACACAAGTAAACACACAGAGGCTTATATTAATTGAAACTGCTCAGTCATTAGCTCAGGCTTACTACTGACTAGCTCTTACACTTAAACTCAGCCCACATCTGTTAATCTATATGTCACCACATGTTCTGTGGCTTTACCTGTGTGCCATTACATGCTATTCCCTGGACGGTGGGCTGGAGTCTCCTCACTCAGCCTTCCTCTTCCCAGAATTCTCCTTGTCTGCTTATCCCACTGCCTGGCTAGGGGCCAGTCAGCATTTTATTTATCAACCAATCAGAGCAACACATTTTCACAGCATACAAAAAGACATTCCATCAGCGCAGAGAATGACTGAGGGCGGAGGGAAAGTAAGAGCTCCACGGGCCCTCACTCTAGGGGATCAGCTTGCCCTAAGCCCTCAGTTGTGGGTGTGGGGGAGGCAATTCAAATGTGTCACAGAGTTGCTTGGCATCACAGGGTGACCTGGGACAGTGAGTCAGAGTAGAACTAAGCCTCTACTCTCTTGGTGACAGTGTCGGGGAGAAGTACCTCTGGCTCCTCGGTATTGCATTTACCTCCTCAGGGAATGGCACCCAATGAAGGCAGGTGACAAGTGACATATCCTCTCATCGCAGAGGACCCACACACAAAACCAATAACAGTCTAATGTATTAAACTGAAACTATTAGAAATAATTAATACATTGCAAATAATTTTCATAATACATATAACTATCCTATTTTATTACCAATTATTGTTATCAATCCATAAACATTATCACAAATTACATAAAACTATATAATATTATAGGGCTAGGGAGGTAGGTCAGTTGGTAAAGTACTTGGGGTACAAACATGGCCTGAGGTCCATCCCCAGAACCCACATCAAAAGCTAGGTATGGTAGTGTGTAACTGTAATCTGGGTTCTGGGGAAGCAGAGGCCCCAAGAGTTCTTGGAAATTCTGACCAAGCAGCAGCCACTGAGGATACAGATTGGACTGTATCCACTGGGGGGAGATTCTTTCTGTCTCCTGGCTTGTGCCTGCATTCCTCTGCCCTTGCTGTCACGTGGTCTCCTCTTGGGTGCAACAGCACCTAGAGTTTAGTAATTGCAGGGCAAGGGAAGAAAAGGAGAGACCCAGCAGGTGGCAGTAGCACACACAGGCTGCACTTGAAAACACCCAGACAGGTTTGCACCCAGTGAAGTCCCTGGTAGAATGAGACTCTGCTAAGAGTCTGCAGTGGCTAATACTGACAGTCACCTTGACAGAATCACCAAGCAGCAAACCTCTGGGCATGTCTATTAGGGTGTTTCTAGGAAGACTCACCCCAATGCAAGTGGCACCATTCCCTGAGCGGACATCCCAGACTGCATAAGCGAATTGAGCACCAGCAATTCTCTCTCTTCTTCCTGAGAGGAGACGCGGTGTAACCAGCTGCTGCATGCTTCTGCTGTCATCCCTTCCCTGCTGTACCCTTAAACTACGAACTAAACAAACCCTTCATTCCTTGTGTTGCTTTTGTTGGATATTTTATTAGAGCAAAAGGAAAGGAAACTACAGCAGAGGCTTACAACAGCAGCCAAGGGAACTCCTTCGGAGAAGGGTCACTGTCTACACAATGTCACTAAGCAGTCTAGTGAGTAGTTATGGGTCAGAGAACTCACAGCTTAGGATTTATGCATAGCTCAGAAATCAACCCAGGGCTTCAAACATGCTAGGCAAGCACTCCAGTAGCTGCACTGTGTCCTCAGCCCCTCTAGGTGTTTTCTTAATCCAATAAAATTGGAAATCAAAATTTGCCATTACAGAAAGCAAACAATAATATCAATACACAAACAAAACCACAGAGAAATATGACATATTAGAAAAGATAACCGAGGCCAGAGAGATGACTTGGCAGTTAAGAGTGCTCACTGCTCTTGCAGAGGACCAGAGTTCAGTTCTTAGCTCCTACATTGGAGTGGTTCACACCTATCTATAACTCCACTTCTAGAGGATATGACAGCCTCTTCTGGCCTCCATGGGCACAACACACACACACACACACACACACACACACACACACACACTTTTAAACAAGAAAAATAGACAGTTAAACACACACACAACATCCTAAAAGAGATAATGATAACAGAATCAAGACTTATGGAAGCAGAGGGGCAAGCCAGGGAAAAGAGGAATGGTCTGTGATTCTGGTGGTAAGTGAAGGTAGGAAGATAAGGAAACGTGTAGTTCTGATGCAAGATAACAGCAGTTTTAAAAGCACTCAGCAAAAGAGTATGCTTGTCTATGAAGGAAGAGCTGAGATCGTTCTCTGAGAGTGAACAGGACAGCCACTGGGCTGAGGAGATTCTTTTCTTTTTTTTAAATTCTTCTCTCATATATTACATCCCAACTACAGTTTTCCCTCCTTCCTTTCCCCTAGTCTCCTCCCCCACCTCTTCTCTCCCCCAGACCCATGCCCTTTCCATCTCCTCTCAGAAAAGAGCAGGCCTCCTAGTGATCAACCAAACATGGCATAATAAGCTACAATAAGACCAGGCGCATACTATCACATCAAGGCTGGATGAAGCAACTCAGTAGGAGGAAAAGGGTCCCACGAGCAGGCAAAAGAATCAGCATCCACCCCCACTCCCACTGTTAGGAATCCCACAAGAACACCAAGCTACTCAGCTATAACATATATCCAGAGGACCTCGGTCAGACCCGTACAGGCTCCCTGATCTCTGCGAGCCCCCATGAGTCCCGGTCAATTGATTCTGTGGTCCATTTTCTTGTGGTATCCCTGACCACTCTGGTTCCTCCTATTCTTCCTAACCCTCCTCCGCAGGACTCAGGCTGGGGAGATTCTAATGAGATAAGATAGTTGGAATCAGTGTCCTGAAGACTCTTCCATTACATCAGAATTTAGTCAGAATCAGGAGCTCATCTAAGAGGTCCAAACTAAGTATGGGCCATTAAGTGACTTGTCACAAACCAAGGACAGCCTAACCGATTGCCTGTCAACACCAAGGAGCCCCTCAAGGTTAGGAGTCCTAAATTTGAAACACCATCAATCATTTCAAACTCTTATGCCATGACTTTTCTCTCATTTTGCTTTTTAGCTTAGAATACAAATAACAAGGGGTCCTCCTTCCCACCACTGGATTGTGTCCAAGAGTTTTACAGTTAAGTTGTAGATGGAAAGATGGTTCACAATCCCAAGAAACCTTAAAAAAAAAAACTTCTCTGATGGCCTTTCCACTTGTCTCCCCAACACTTATGATTATTTGACCTTCAGGCACCAGACTTTTCCCTCATTATCCCCAATAACTAGGCGCATTGTTTTGGTAAATACTGGGAAAGGCATCAAATACATTATGAGTGCATCAATAATCAATGACTTTTTAAATAACTTCCCCTGGTGGTATTATCATAAGCCATTTCTCTTACAATATATGGACAACCCACAAGAAAGAAAACACTGTTTGGTTTTTCAGTAGGTTTTACGCAGTATTTCACAGTCTAACTAAATAAGCTGCTGATATTGATTAGACTATAGGTCAGTTAATTATCCTTTGTCTCCCTCTACTATGGAATGAATGTGATTTCCTACCCCAAAGTTGCTGTTCTTATGCATGTACCTTCCCTAGGACACATGGGTGTGAAATTCAATTTTTTTTGCAGATGCACTTGTATTCTTGAACATTGCTGTGGAAATAACGTTGTTTAGGTAGCTGCTGATCCAAGGAAGATAAGGTACAAGTACTGTAAAATTAACCCCAAACCACAATTGGAAGCCAAGTTCAATGAATCCTAGTCTACCTCAGTTATACTGAAACCCAACTTCAGACTCTTAAGTAATAATAAACGCTGGTTAAAGAAGTCACTAACTTGGGGAATGGTTTGTTACATAAGTGCTTATTGATACACCACATATAAAATACTACTAAAGGCTCTCATCACAGAATTTTAAAGAAGTTAACACTACTTAACTAATAGTTAAGACTATTCTGCAAAACAATAATTTGTATACTAAACAAAATAATTTTTTTTCATATTTTAGACTTACATAGCTCAAAAACCTTAAAAACTGTTCAGTGAGTTCCTTCATATATTGTTATTGCTGATCTCAAATTAAAGCAGAGTTCTAGAGCCAGATCAAGTTCTTAGGTGTTGTGTGCTTGTGGAGAGACCAAGGCCTGCATGCAGCCGATCAGTAGCCCAGATGCCTGCTGACAATGAAGCCAGGTAATAACTTTAAAAGCCCAAAGCTCACATTCCGTTTGGGATGTGAATGAGTGCATGGCAACATTTCTTCCTGGACCAAGTTGTCTCACCTTCTTTGTAGCACCTTGAATGCCATGCTGTGGCCTTCACTCCTGTGGATTTTTAGACTTCAATGCTACACAGTGTTACAATGCTTTCCATCCCCCATTCAACAGCCAGGCAGCAATTACAATTGTCAGTGTGTCCAGCTCTGTGATAAAGATTACAGCAAAAATCCCAAACAGGAAGATATTATTGCCTGGTATGGAGACATGGACTTAGGACACTAAAGCTGAAGAAATGACGTCAAGGAGGCCTAGACTGAACAGCGAATTTGAGGCGAACGTAAGCTACACAGAAAGAAAGCTATTGCTCTAACTTTCCAGGGACACTGGAGTTTAAGCAGTGGCAACAGATGAGCTCTCAGGCATGGTGATGCACACCTTTGATCCCAACTCAAGAGGCAGAGGCAAGTGGATCTCTGTGAATTTGAGTCCAGCTTGGTCTACATAGCAAGTACATAACTATGGCCAGCTCAGAGCTACACAGCAAAACCTTGTCTCAGATAAATAAGCAAACAAGCAGGCAAACACACATAATAAAGACATTCAAATGTTTTCTCCAAGAAAGAATACGCCATTCCAGCAACAGCTGGCTATTTACCTCCTTACCAGAGACTCTCCACTCTAGCTATGTGTGGAAATCTGAGTTTAAAGACAGAGATGCTCTCATCTCATTCCCAGGCTTCCTATTATAATTGTTCTAGGCTGAGGCCTTGACTCTGGGATGTTTTCAGTCTCCTCAGGAGAATGATATGAAGCTGGGAACCGTGGCTGATGCTGTGGGCATATCCGGCTGTCATAACTGAAGAGAGACAACTAGGGAGAGTTTTTACAGGAGACGCAAATCTTGACTCAGTGAAAGACGTGCTTGGGCTGAAATTTCATTAATAAACATAATGATGAGTACAACAAAGCCTGGAAGTTGGGAGGAAGAGAAGAGAGCAGCAAAGACTCTGGCAATCACCCCAATGAGGAGGAGGAAGCTGGGCAAGGTGTGCATGGGCACAAAACAATTCCACAAATCATCTCTCCCTGGTCATTCATGAGTAATTACTTGAAGAATAGCTGCCTTGCCTGAGTCTTGATTTCTCCCACTGAAGAACAGACTATACTGCACACTTACCTCTCTGGCTAAGCCAAAAGGTCCGCTAGCCTCATTTACAGTGATTTCATCCATCTGCAATGTCCAACAGAAACTAAAAATGACTCATCCTCTGATGACAGTAAAGAAGAAGTGACTCACGATGTCACTCCTGCCAGGTCCTACTGCCATCTCAGTTTTGTCTGGGACTTCTTTCCTTACCTACTCTGTGCTGGTGATAGGTTCTGGCAGTCCAGCATCTCACATCAGAAATGGAATCTGGCAGAATAGAAACATGAGAAGAACACTTGACTGAAAGACACCGCAAAGATGCCTAATTTATCACAATGGTCAGAGTTCATCTCCAATGCTAAAAAAGTTAAAATTCGCCACCATCTTCAACAATCTGTTTCACCCACTGCAGCTGCTTTTTAGCCATTTCCCACCTAATACACTGTCCACCTGATGACCTGTCCACCTGATGCACTGTCCACCTGATGCACTGTCCACCTGATGACCTGTCCACCTGATGATCTGTCCACCTGATGCACTGTCCACCTGATGACCTGTCCACCTGATGACCTGTCCACCTGATGCACTGTCCACCTGATACACTGTCCACCTGATGTACTGTCCACCTGATGCACTGTCCACCTGATGCACTGTCCACCTGATGCACTTTACACCTGATGTACTGTCCACCTGATGCACTGTCCACCTGATGCACTGTCCACCTGATGGACTGTCCACCTGATACACTGTCCACCTGATGCACTGTCCCACCTAAAGCACTGTCCCACCTGATGGAATCTTCACTTAAAGGAGGCTTTCTTCCCCAGCTCTGAGTTTTCCTTTGTTCACACTCTTTCCCTGGATAACACATGCATCAACCCCTCTGTGCCCTACCGCCTCCCTACACCACAGATGCTATCTTTTGTTTTGCATTTATGCCGTGAGAAAGACATTGCCCTCTTGACACCATAAGAAGCATCAGTGAGTGAAGTCTGTTATCCAGGCTGCAAAGCCATCTGGACTTTCTGCTGAAAAGGTTGGACATGGTTTTAGGCAAGATTTTTATCACATCTGACAGGGAAAAGAAGTCTTGAATGCATTACCATCTTCCAAGGTTGGTGTCAGATTTTTTTTTTCCCTTGTCAGTTGCAAAACAAAGCAAAAAACAAGATGACAGACAAAAAGAGTAGAGGATGAAGATACACCTCTCTAGAGAAGTGTGTTGTCAAAGGTACCGGAGTATAAACAACAAAAAATAAATAAATAAATTAGTTCTGGTTTTATCAGAAACTGGACAGACTTCTTCTGGTATAATAATTTACCTGGAATTTCTGAATCTTTTCAAGGAGTGCCCATAAAATGAAAAAAAAAAAAAAACCACTAAGATGCAAACAACAAAGGCCAAGATTTGTTTCCTAAAGCCTATTAACAATTTTTATAACACACGCAAGCAAGAAAAAAAAGAGTAAAACAGGCCACACGGACATGAAATTGCTTAATTGCTTTGAAGTCTCTCCATCTCCTCCTCTCTCTTTCTCCCTCTCTCTTTCCCCCTGTCTTTCTCTCTCTCCCCTCTCTCTCTCCCTCTGTCTCCCTCTCTCCCTCCCTCTCTCTCTCTCTCTCCCCTGTTCTCTCTCCTCCTGTTTTTCTTTCTCTCTCTCCCTCTCCATTTGCCTGTCTAGCATACCTTTTTCTAAAAGGGTTTTGCTTTTAAGTGGAGGAATTCTAGGTGTCTTAGCTAGCGGTGGGAGTTTTGGTCCATTTTTTTCTTCTCCCCTTGGTGGGCTGGAGCCCTGCTGTTAGAAGTATTCTCTTAATAATAGCCTTGTTGGGTGCACAGCCCATGCCTAGTTGCTTGCACTTCAACCTCTCCAACACTTAAAATGGTGCACTTGAGTTACAGAACATACTGGAAAGTGGGGATCCTTGGATTAACATCTTAACTATCTTCTGAAAATCGATGTTGTCAGCTACAACTGTTGTCTGCACTTTGAACTGTGGGATAAACACAGGATCTAAGGGGATTTCATTGTGGTAGATAGATACCATGTGCATTTGACTTCTGGTACAAACTGATGTGACTAGCTGTTCGCAACATCTGCAATCAAAGCAAAGAGGTGAGCTAGAGATCTGGCTCAGTAGTTAAAAGCACTTACTGCTCTTACATAGGACCTGAGGTCAATCCCCAACACCAACATCAGACAGCTCACAACTATAACTCCAGCTCCAGGGGAATCTGATGCCTCTTACTTACACATGCACACATACTCACACATAGACACACACACATAGGCATAATTAAAAATAAAATAAATCTCTTTTAAAAAGAAGCAGAGTGAGATAATACCTGTGCTCAGTCCACTTTCTCCTTTTTATCCAGTGCTGACTCTAGCCCAGGGAATGGTGGCCCCGCATTTAGAGATAGTTTCCCCACTTTAATTTACCCAGCCTAGAAAATCCCTCACAGACATGTCTACCATGTCTTCTTAGGTAAGTCTAGAGCCTGCCCAGTTGACAACATTAACTTTCACTGTGTTTCTGCGTGTTAGAGTTTAGGAAGATGACCCTAGCGAAAAGGATCTCATCTAAACACACTGATGGAAATGGAAATAGGTGTCTACTTGTCCCACATAGGAGCCAGAACCAACTACAGACCAAAGAAACAATGCCATCAAAGTCCAAGTTGTCAAACCAAAGTTATTGGAGTTGCTTACAGGACTATGTATGACTCAAAAGAAGCTGGATCACAAAATATCCCACCCTAATATGATCATGACTCTTGAAAACTGCATCCTTGGAATTTTCTGGGTGACTTATAGTCACTGCCAGGTTGGAGAGTCACTGTCAGGCAGCAGTGCTGATCAGAGAAACTCCTCCTCTAGCAGTTGTTATCTGCTCCCTTAACCTTGGGAGGGGCCTTGTAAACCTTGTAAATTTCAAGAACTTCTTGAGACTTGTGAGTTGTTTGCTTCTTACATTTCTTGAGTCTCCCCTTTTCTTTCTGAGGTGATTGTTTCAATTTGAAGGAAATTTCTACACACACACACACACACACACACACACACACACACACATGTGTGAGGGTGCAATGAGACAGAGACAGACAGTTTCTGATCCTACTGTTGTGAAAGAGGCAAAGGTGCAAGGCCTAAGGAAGTCCGAGTAAGTGAAGTCACTGGGTCTCAAATGTTAGGTCACTGCAGTTTGGCCTGGTGGGAAAAGATAAGAGTCACAGAAATGACTCCCTGGTGGTGGCTGATGGTGAGAGAAAGAAAAAGGCTGGAGGCCTGATACAACCCAGACATTGTGTTGTTCACTTCCCATTGCAGATCTATTTCTGTGAGAAGATGGGACCCAGGCATCACCCAGTTTCCAGAGTAACCCACCTTCATTTTCTGCCCCTTTGTGAGGCTATTCAGGGGCAGTCCCAGAGTCTCACAGCTGGGTCAGTGACTCCTCCATTGCTGTCAGTGAGCCTGTGTGAAATTTCTTCACTTGTGATTAGAACATTTGGACCAATTATCCCTAAGCTAGTATCCAGGCTTGGGCACTCCTGGATCTTCCAGTTGGGACACAATTCATTTGAAAGAGTTTAGAAGTAAGCTGAGAAAAAGAGAAGCATAGAAAAGCTTCCTGCATGTAAGGACAGTTCCTACCCTGGAGGTGCTCCATGGGTTGATGCTTTGTGACCACTTGCAATGATGTGAAGGTTACCTGCAAAGATAAGATGTGCGTAGGCCATTGTGCTTCATGACTCCTCCAAAGTAGAGAAGACCATAGTGTTCACAGGTAAGCACCATTTTTTTACCAGCCTGTACCCACATCCTGGTATCCCGGTAGCAGAAAAAAAACAGGAAGGGGCACAGACACCAGCAGAGAGCAAATACTGACCACCCTCCCACCTCGTTCAGCCAGGTAAATACATGATATGGAGGTCCTGAAAGTTCAACTTCATGAGGCATCCCCTGAACACGTGAGTTACCCCCCGTCTGCAGACACTGGGAAGCTGGAAGGGAGCTTGAGTTTTTCCTGTTTGTACCCTTTGGTAGTTTCCCAGAGTGGCACAAAGCCAGTCCCTGCCTGAGAGCGCCTGAAGACTCAGCACCTCAGCAGAAACAAGGGCACTCTATTCTTCCTCCTGAGTCCAAAGGGCACTCACTAATGCATATGGCAGAGTCATGAAAACAAAAGACATGCCTTGTAGGAAACCAAACAACCCCTCTTTCACTGCGGAGTGGAAGTTCTTAATGTGTATTTTCAGGGCAGCTCTATTCTGGGGTCCGAGTGTCTTTGGTGAAAGCTGGTGATTCCAGGAGACTGCTGCTACACATAGCAATTTGTCCTGAGTGACTCCTCCATGAGACAAAGCCATGCCTGGCAGATGACAAGAAGGAGACTAGTGAAAGTGCTGATGCATTAATCGCCTTAAAACAGTTGTCAGAGGTCACCAGGGCATCAAGGTGACCTCCCCACCTCTAGACAAGCTGGAAAATGGGCAACAAAGCATGATGTTAAATAGACATTTAAGAACTACAGTGGCAGAACACTCCTTCCAGAGTGCTATTAAAGAGATTGGAGCCTCAAGGGAAGTTGCTGGTGGATGCAGGGAAGACACCTCTGCTGGAAACCATATCCTTCATGTGTAATAGGAGAGCCATGCAGTACCATGTAATGCCTAAGAAGTTCTGTGGGTGCAGCAGAATTGAACACACCTCTCCAGGAAACACAGACTCTGTTTCACCAGCTCTTGGTCCTTGATCATCTCAGTTGCTCTCCTGAGGCCTTCCCAAGTCTAGACAACCATCTAACAGAAGCCTGTGCACCATACACAGCTCCGAAGAACTTAGCTCATACTCCACCAAAATACACCTGAAGAAGTCAGCTTCGTTTCATATGTGTTCTAAACAAATGTAAAGTATCACTCATCTGAGATAGACTGTATGCTTATTTTTTCCCAAATTTTATTGAATTCTGTGACCCTTACTAAATATGGATGCCTTCACTCCAATAGTTGCATCAGATGGATAAACAAATAGTCAAAATCAAGATTAAATGTCATGAAGATGACATATATTTTGGCTTTGCAGTACTGGGGATGGTGAGGGCTGAAGACCATGGGGGAGAGCTGGGGAGCATGAGGGAGGGCTGAGGAGCATGGGGGAGGGCTGAGGAGCATGGGGAGGACTGGGGAGGATGGGGAGGGTTGGGGAGCATGGGGAGGGCTGGGGAGCATAAGCCAATGCAAAAAGAACAAACATCTGCAGGTACGGATCGCTGTGACATGTCTCTGCTTTGTTCTTGCCACAACTCCTAGAAATGTTTGATAATGACCCTGTCCTAGCTTGGGTAGCAACCCAAATACACTGTCTAGAATTGTTGTGCCATTTTAATCTACTTTACTTCTCTCCAAAGTCTAGTTTCAGAATAAAGAAAGCAGATTGGGAGTCATGGGGGTGGGGGAACCAAGTCTTTAGTAAAGAGGTCCAAGGGCCTCTCCTTTATGGCATCTAGAAGTCAGTATGACATTGACTTTGACTGTGGTTTTGCAAGGTAGATACTGACATCTCTAATAATTTGGCCAGTAGCTAAAATGTGAACCAAGTCTGAGAACATAAATACTAACTTTCTTTAGGGAACAACTACTTCTCTCACAGGAAGCTTGTATTCAGAAATGCTTCCTCTTGTTTACATCTTTCTCAATCCAGCTGAACACAAACAACTGTGAATCAACCTCAAACCAAGATCCTCATCTGTTATCCCCATTGTATGAGCACACTAATGTGAGTTTAAAGATTCTAATTAAACCCACACTCAAAACCTTCCCAAGCAGATCAGAAAGCACCAGTTTAACAAAGCCAGAAATATTACAGCTTTCCAACGTGGTTTCTATGTGCTGTGTCTTTATAGCATTCAGTTCAAAGTTGATTACTAAAGCAATAGCTACTGCTAATGTGTGTAAAAAGATTAGTGGATATCCAAATTTGTGAACAACTGCGAATGTACTCTGTCAACAGGTAGACATGCATGTATTGAAGCATATAATCCACACTCTCGATTACTCAAGGCACTGGGCATTGGAGCTCTTGTCTTAGGCTCATCTGAAATCTCCAATTAGTGAAAAAGATAAGAAACTGAAAGGTACTTCTGACATTATAGGCAAGGAGCCCAGAGGCTGGGGCTCAAATTCAAGCATCAGGATTCTAATTCTAATGCTACTCAACCTTGGTGAGTTACCTTGCTTCTGTGTTGGTCTTCTCACTGGAACAAAATGGAAGGACGAATACCATCCCCCGTCCCCTGGGCCTGGTTTCTTGGGAGTCCGGCATCCTTAGATACCATCAGAATCAACATATTTTCCTCTTAGCAGGAGGAGTGGCCTTCCCTGTGCTGCTGATTAGAAGCTGTGCATGAACTTGAACTTCCTTTGGCCTTCTACTCTGCTGCAGATGCCATGGTGCTTGACAAGGGACAGGTTAATTCACAAAATAGGTAGAAAAGGCAGAGGGCAGAAACTGTCAGAGATGGTGGGAGAGGAAGGCCAGTTCATAACACCATGAAACATCTGTCATCCATACAGGGATATCCGTCCCTCTGCCTGTGGACTGACTGTAGTCCAGAAAAGCTATGAATGAAGCACAACACACAGCTGTAAACATTCTTAAAGCAATCTGAGATTCTTGTTGTTGTTGTTGTTGTTTCCAGAGTACATTGATGTATTCATGCTCTCATGAGGGAATGGGGTGCATACACACATGTATGCATGAGGTGTCCAGAGGTTGATGCCATGTGTTCTCTTGTATCACTGTCCACCTTACATATTGATTCAAAGTCTCTCACTTGAACCCAGAACTTCAGCTAATCTCACTAGCCAGTGTGTTCTGGGCACCCTTGTCACTACCTCACAAGCACTGGGAATACATACTAGCCACCACCCCCAAGCGACATTCAGGTGGGTGCTGGGGATCTGAGTGCCAGTCCTCATAACTGCCTGGTAAGCCATCTCCCCAGCCCTGTGAAATACTTTGCTATTTGTAACTTGCTTATACTGTTGCAGATAAACAGTGTCATAATGTCATCAAAACAAGGAAATGTGTGCTCTTACAACCCTCAGCCACGTGGAGGATACCCCTAACTCTCATAACATTGACTACTCATAGAGCTATGTTCCTTCTTTTACTTTAGGCAATATTTTTTTATTTTCAAATCATTGTTTGCTTCATTTTTCTTTAGAGTCTTTATTTGGGATAGTTGTATAGAATTAGAAAATGCTAACAACCCCAAATTAAGATGTCCCAATGCCATAAAGCTGAATTTAAAAAATGTTCACAACTGCCAGTCTATTCTATGCTGATTATAATCCATCCCATAATACATACCAAAGACCTTTCTGGTCCATGGGTTGAGAGTCAGCTAACAACCCCCTGAAACAGGGAGACTAGAGTTTGGGGAACCTTGGGCTTTTGCTTCTGACTTGGTATGGTTTGTTGGGGCACAGTGACAGGAATGGGTGGTGGCCAAACAGTCTCCCCCCAAAAGGCTAAATTCAGTGAGAGTCCTGCTGCCACGCTGTCTGGTAGGACTGTGTAGGGTGAAGCCTACATGAACCAGAGAAAAGGAAGCAAGGATTGCTATGGACTCCAGTGAGATGAGGCAGGTCTTTGAAGGCCAGGGAATATGCTATGAGTGAAATGGTTTTGAATAAAACACACTAATATTTCACAACACAAGGCTATCTGTATTACTTTCTTTTCTAGTTGCTATGACAAAGTACCTCAAAACTTTAAAAAGGAAGGGTTTATTTTGGCTCACAGTTTGAGGGCACAGTCCGCCAGAGTGAGGAAGGTGTGGTTAAAGCAGCTCTGGCTGTGGTAGGAGCTTTGAAGCAGCTGACCACATTGAATCCACAGTCAGGACACAGAGAAAGGTGAACGCTGGAGCTTGGCTCACTTTCCCTTTTCATATTCACTCAGTCTGAAAGCCCAGTACAGGGAGTACAGTACAGTACAGTACCACTCCCATTCTGCATTCACATCCCGCTTTGCATCTTCAGTTAAACCTTTCTGGAGATACCCTTAGCAGACATACCCAGAGGTGTGTCTCCTGAGCAGTTCTAAATCCAGTGACACTGACAATGAAGATTAGTTATCACACTGCCCCTCAGTGGAATCTGCCTACAGGTTGTGAATTCCTGGTCTGTACTGCCCAGCAGCTGCTACAGTTTGACTGTGAAATGTCCCCATCAGCTCATGTTTTTTAACAGTTAGTCCTGGTGGTGGTACTGCTTTGGGAAGTGAGATCTCTTGGACATGGAACCTAGCTAGAGTCTGTGGGGTTGAAGGGACAAGATTTCTGGGTTATGGCCTGGTCCCAGTTCCAGTCTGAGCTTTCTGAGAAGCGAGCATGCCATCGTGAACAGGGGGGTTCCCTCGTAAACACTACCATGGCCTCCCCCATAAACACTACGAGGACATCCCCCACTTGAAGCTGTGTGCTTCTTTTCCTAAACTGCTCTGTTGATATTTGGTTATGGTAATGAGAAGTGACTTGCAGAGCAGCTGACCTTGGCTTTTGTACACAGAGGACTGTTTCCCTACCTACACACCATTCCCTCTTGGAATCCTCAGGATTGGGGGGAACTACTTCCCTTGGGAAACTTCCCCTGGGATTAGAGTCTCCTGAGATCCGTGGTCAGAAGCTTTGATTCAATTTCAGGCCTGGGAATAGGCGTATGGATCCAGATGCCCTCAGTTGACTCTGATGCAGGTGATTGGTTGCCTTCCTATTTGAGGAAGTTGTCATTTGTTCCCTTCAACTGATAAAGTGAAAGTGGTCATAGACCTGAAACTCTCACTCTGTTGCTCTCACTCTTGCTGTGAGGTACTACTCCAGGAAATCTGAATGAATTTGTATGGATCTTGAATCCACAACTTAGGGTATATGTACTCTTAGCAAGGAATCTTATTTTTTTTTTTCAGCCTCCACTTAGACTTCTGCAAAGCAGGGTAATGATTTCAGTAGCCTCTGAGGATCGTAACAAAGATTGTGTGTGCTGGCTACTCAGCATAGCACCCGTTACACAGGGAGCCTTGGAGATATGCTGTATCACGTTTCCTATTTCCTCTTTGTATTGTAGGCATCTCTCTCTCTCTCTCTCTCTCTCTCTCTCTCTCTCTCTCTCTCTCTCTCTCTGTGTGTGTGTGTGTGTGTGTGTGTGTGTGCTCTGTGTGTGTATGTGTGTGTGTGTTTGTGTGAAACATTGTTTTATTTGTTTCTATATTTCATTAGTACTTTGCTCAATAAATTTTGATTGATTCTTTCCCTCAGGGGACAAGTAAGGAGATGAAATAAAAGCAAAGATGCTTGGGAAGTAATATCATCACTATGGTTTCTTCCCAGGCCACTCTGGAGACAGCACAGCTTGTCCATGAGAACAACTCTGATGAATACCTTTCAGTTCCTCCCTACTCCCCTTCTGAGGAAGGTTTTTGAGGCAAGGTGTGCGTGTGTAAACCTCCCAATGTCAAGTGCAGAGTTTGATTAGGACAAACCGTGTGTATCTACCAGGTATTATGAAAGCAAAGATGACTTAAAGTGCTTATCCTGGGAGCACAAGTCTAATAAGGATGATGTACATATCACCAGTCACAAAATAATGACATGATTTATGGAACTAGAGGAAGGAGCCCTTACACAGAACACAAGGCATGGAGAGAGTAAGTAGCTAACAACACGGGACAGTATAACTTCAAGTAACATTTACTAGTGTTTGAATGCTTTGTGGTTGAAGATACTAGCTCCCAATTTTTATAAAATGATTATTTTAAACATAATAAAAGACTGTAAAATGAATTTAATTAATGAACATTTCCTTGCCAAAAAAATTACAATGTTTTTACTGAAAATCACTAAATGAGATGGTTGACAGGCATGTAATTTCTCCTTAGTTTGGCTTTAGATCCAAAATATACCCACACCTGTGTCCGTGGGTGTAGAGTGAAGGTCAAGTACACAGCTTTGGATTCCTCATGATTCAACCCATTATTCAAGTTCTTTTAAAGTAAATGACACCATGAGTTAGGAAAATGAATCACAGGGGTAACTGTGTGGTCAGACAGCATTAACCCAGCCAGGAGGGAGGGAGGACTCAAGTAAGCAGTTTGACATAGAAGACATATTTCAGAAAAGGTTAGTTTAACAAATACCTTCCCAAAGTCACCTGCACCTGCTTAACACATTATTTAAACAGCCTACAATGGAGAAAACTTTAATCTTACAATGCAAGTAAGTGTTCAGTGTTTCTACACTTTTTTCCTAAGAAAACTTGTGTTTGCATAAGGGTGGATGATTATAACACAGTTGCTCGTTTCTGGGTAGGGAGGGTATTAGTACACACTTGTGAATGCAGGGACAACTGCGCATGTGTGTGCATGGAGGCCAGAGGTCTACCATGGGTGTCTTCCTTGGGTGCCCTCATCTGGGTTTGGTTTAGTTTCTGCGACTGGGTGCCTCATTTGTCCTAGAGTTCATAGGTAGGCTAGGCTAACTATAAATGAACTCCCAGGGATTCGTCTGTCTTTGCTTCCTCCAGGATTGCATGTCACCATGCTGGCTTTTTCACATGGATTCTGAGGCTGGAACTTAGGTCCTCACGTGCGGATGGGAAATGCTTACTGACTAAGCTATCTTCCCGGTCCCTACCATTCATATGTGAGTTCTAGACGCTAAAAAACCATGCTAGGTCCTGGTATAAGCATCTTTGATGCACAAAGTCATTTAACTCATCACACCCCCATCTAATATAGGCACAGTTCATATTTGAGATGTGGGGGAAGTCAAACCCTGTTTATGATATTTCAACCTCAGCTAAGCAACAAAGTCAGGATATTAATCCAGATTCCTGTATCTTCAGAATGACTGTTTTGAAGTCCTATTCTATATAATCTCCCAGAATATAATAATACCTAAATGACATTTGTGTTGGTCACCATTACTGTATGATGAAGTGCCAACACTCAGTTGTCTAAAAGAATAGCATGATTAATTTTGATCACAAGCTCACCTTCTCAGCATGGATAGCTCATTTGTGCTCCATGTGGAATTAGACAGAATCGTGTATGGGGTCCAAACCCTGTTGGCCTGAAAGCTCCATAGCAAGAACAGGTTGAGTTTACTATTGTTAGGTTTCTCAACAGGCCCCAGTTTCTCTCCATTGGTTCTTCCCAGGCATTTCCTGAGAGGAAAAAAAAAAAGGCAGGTGCCAGCCATGTTGGTTGGATCAGTTGCTGAGAAAAGAGCAGGTAGATGGTAGAAGTAAAGTGTCATTGTGGGATGACCAGTGGGATGGGAGTTGCTGATGAGCTATGACTGAAGAGTGAAACCTGCCAAAAATGTGGTGATTCTGAATCTCAGAACCCATGATACATCTAACCAGAATACTCCAAACTGGACAGAGAAAGGCCCCCTGAGACGCCACCTGCAATCTTGTGCTGTTGCCAGCCAACAATGGCACTGATGATGCTCCTTGAAATGCATGTCTGTTTGTGTTTGGGGAGGTTACATAATGTCCTCCCACCTTTAAAAATACATCACCCAAAAAGGGTCCACAGTAGTGCTCATAGGCTTAGGTCTATGCTGCGATTCAGAACCTGAGTTTCCAGGGATTGTCATTGTGATACCTCTTCCAGGTGAGGAACTGGTGTTCAGAGATGCTAAATGCCTCTTAGCAGTGGCACAGGTAGATGAAGACATGGACAGAAGTCAACCACTGTTCTGACTCCAAGTATTGCGGTCTTTCCCACATTGCCGTGGTTACAACAAAGGACTTTGACTTTTCATGCCTTCGTTCAGAATTTTTGTCAGTCTGTAGGTAATTTGAGACACAAAAGAATTGAATAGTCAGACAATTTGAATTGCTTAGTTAGACAGTGATTTTCAGCAGTCCTTGATTTTAAAATTAATGAGGCTTTGTTATAATTGTCAGCAAACAGGACTCATGACCAAGACATCCAGACTGCTTTTTACACAGAGGCGTAAATAAATATTGAGACAAAAGTTGGAGGAGATCAGCCAACATTTTCTCTGTGTAACTCTAACCCTTGATTTGCTGTCTCACTGAGTGTTTTTGTTTTGTTTTGTTTTTTGTTTTGTTTTTTGCCCCAGCAGCCTTCTCTATTCTGGAAGGCTAGAATGTTCAAAGGGAACACAAATCTGTGACATGGCATGGAGGGTGGACACCATTGCCACGTGAACACTGCCTTACCCCCAAAGCCCCTCTCGTCACGATCTTTACAACCCACCACTCCATGCTGCAAAATAAAATTCAAAGGGGAAAAGAGCAACAAGAATGTTGTGGTCTAGATTCCCAGATTTGGTCTTGTCCAACCCACATGCAAATCTAACCTTTTTGATATTTCAGCATTATAAACACAAAGATGGGATTTCAGCAGAAAAATATTTACTAAAGGCTTTTTCCCTTATAATCTATTGATTTTAATATCCTTACCACTTTGGCTGAATGTCAGTTTTACCCTGAGGACTACTATTGCAAATTTGAACACAATTTATTTATTTATGCCACTCAAAATATTACCACTGGAAATGAATAAAGTTTGAGTCTTGCAATGTTCCCATTTAAAGTTTATTTTTCTAATTTGAATAATGCTGGTAATTTGCTATGGTAATCAGGGCCAAGAAGCAAAATTCAGGCGACCAAAGGCAGAAGCACACATGGCGTTTTGTCTTCTGTTTCTGTGAAGTACAGTAACACGCAGCTCATTAAATGTGGGTCAACTTCCCTACTTAACCTTTGGAATGGGAAGCACCTGATCACTATCATTTAACAAGAAGCCAAATCCTCTCTCCTGTGACTGCTTCTGCTCCAAATGGCCAGTTTATGCCAATTTGGACATTAAAAGCTTCCACTCTGGTCTAGATCTGTGGGAATCTATGTCCTAAAGAAAGCTGGCAGAGTCCCTCAGGAATCTATCTCAAGAGCCCCAGCTCTACCACCAACCTCAGCTGCCAACATCCATCCCCCGTGATTGAAACCAGGGCTGTATGATGAGGTTTCATGGGGGCGGTGCCTCTCTCACCCTCTTACTGTATAAATGGTGTCCTGGGAGGCCATGAATGACTGTAGAAGACACATTAACCCTCCCATGCTACCAAGGGACCCTTTAGTAGGCATTTTCTAAATTGCTAAATCACCAACAATAATGAGTACATCTGGGTGGCTCTCTTCTTCATATTTAATGAAAAATTGATGTGGCAAACTGCTGATTAGTCCTGGCTTTTTGGAGCAGGTTTAGAGTCTCCCTGTAGAGTGATCTCTGTATCTCAGAGAAGCCTCTCACATGCCTCTGTCCCAACTCTCAGGCCCTCACCTGTCCTCTGGGGAAGTGGAGTGTCTAGGGATACTGTGTCTGTCCACATAGTAACCAGGGATAGACCATAAAGGAATCTGGAACCCTCACCCCCTACTCAGTTATTCAAAGCAGAACCCAGACTACTTAGGTAGACTTGCTGTGTGTGAGACAACTGCATATGTATAGGTGTGTGTGGTGGTATTGTGTTTCCCAAAATATTGTGTACCCTAATAAACTTATCTGGGGTCAGAGAACAGAACAGCCAGTAGATACAGAGGCCAGAAAATGATGGCACTCACACTTTTAATCCTAGCCTTCTGGAGGCATGGATCTCTGTGAGTTCAAAGCCACACTGGAAACAGCCAGGCGTGGTGACTCACGCCTTTAATCCCAGGAAGAGAGCCTTTAATCCCAGGAAGTGATGGCAGAAAGCAGAAAGGTATATAAGGCATGAAAACCAGGAACTAGAGCTGGTTAAGCTTTTAGGCTTCAAGCAGCAGTTCAGCTGAGATTCATTCTAGATGAAAACTGAGAGGCTTCCAGTCTGAGGAAACAGGATCAGCTGAGGAACTGGCGAGGTGAGGTGGCTGTGGCTTGTTCTGCTTCTCTGATCTTCCAGCATTCACCCCAATACCTGGCTCCAGGTTTGATTTTATTAATAATATCTTTTAAGATTCATGCTACAGGTGTGTGTGCATATGGAGGTGCAAATGTGAGTTTGTGCATACAGAGGCCAGAGATCAGGCCTCAGGTAATATTCTTCAGGGGCTGTCCACTTTGGTTTTTGAGACATGGTCTCTCACTGAGACCTGAGGTTGACTGATCAAATTGGGCTGGCTGGCCAGCAAGCCCTAAGAACCCAGCTGTCTCTGTTACCCCAGCACCGGTTTTATGAGCATTCATCACCACACCTTGCCTTTTTCTGCTGGTTCTGAAGAGGAAACTCAAGTCCACACGCTCAGGAAGCATTTTATTGACCAAGCCATTCTAGTTTTGAAGGATTTGTACTGTCTGAGATTTCTGTCCTCATACCATTCGTGGAATAACCTCAGAGGAGCATCAGATGGTGTGCTGAGACAGGCGGAGCTCAGAATTTAGACAACACTACTGCATTCTAGCCTCAACTACCCACTTGTTAAGAAAAAAAAAAAGCTTTGGCCAAGTTACCATATCTCTTAAAACTTCTACATGCATATGACAGGACTAGCAATCCCCAGTGACATGGGTGGTGAGGTGAAATGACATTGAAGTGGTCCCAGCAGAGTTTTCATTGAAGATCAAGAGGCTAGAAAGAGCGATGCGCAGTCACTGCTGGAGGGACATTGGCAGGTGGCAAGAGCCACAGTGCACTCACAGTGAGAGGCATTAAGTTCCCCCAGGCCAGTGACATTCTTGACAATTCATCTAAGGAGGCTGAAAATAAAGCAAACGTGTGAACTGCACATCACGCAATGACTCCAGAGAAATCTCAGTGCACCAGTGTGGTTAATTCACATAATCTATAAGACATGCATAATGGGCTATATATCCTATAGTTAATTCACAAACGAAAATAGAGGTGGTGGTGTAACTTTAACCACGAAACAGTTTGTGAGGATCAAGAGCAAAAACGCAGGTAAAGAATTTAGAAAGTGTTTGGTGCCTAGTAAATTGCAGTGTTATTTGCTATAATTACTGTTAAGCAATACAGACTCAATTAAAATAGTAACTACTTGCCTGTGAGAGTTATGAAACATTGTGCATATATGATACAAAAGAGGCAAACGATACCAATATAAGCAATATCAAGAGTGAATTCAGCTTCTCAATGCTATAGGAGTCAGGAGTTCCACATCCAGGTAGCCTTGATAAAGAAGCTGACAACTCAACCGTGTTGAGAAACTTAGGTTTACTTGTGTTTTCTTCCAGTTTCCATGTGAAATGTCCCCCATAGGCACATGTGTCTGAATACCCAGTCACTAACTGGTGACACTGTTTGGGAGGTTATGAGGCTATGAGGGGTCTTGCCTGGCTGACTGAGATAGGTCACTGGGGGAAGCCTTTGGAAGTATAACCCGGCCCCGGTATCTACCTAGCTCTCTACTACCTAGCCTAGCATGCCTTACCCCCTGCCACCCCAGACAGAGCCAGCCTAGCTGTCATGCCTTCTCAGCCATAATGGACTATATCCCTGAACTGTGAACCAAAATAAACCTCTCCTCCTATAAATTGCTTCCTGTCAGGTATTTGGTCACAGTGATGAGAAAAGGGTAATCAGTATATCTATCTCCTGTGATTCAAGTTCAAAGCTCGAATGGACAGAAACTATAGACATGTTATAATCACCACAGTTGTTACTGCACAGACTTGTACACAGTCAAAGGCTATGAAACAGAGGTGCATGTTGCTCATAATATGCAGTGTGGTGTCTTTATCCTCCAAGTAGGATAAGGTGTCTTATACTAACCTTCAAAGTAATAATACAGTGTAACTTGGCTCACAAGCTTACTCACTCTTTAAGTTGTTTTGTGCTAAATTTACACACATTTATCAACCACAGGAGCTTAAACAAACTCCAGGCAGTACCGTAAGCATGCCTTGGAATTCAAATTTATAAAACTTATCAGGGACTACAGAAATTGCTCAGTGGGTAAGGCATTTACCAAGCACTGTAAACTAGAGTTCAGAACCCTGGCTGGGTGGGTATGGTGGCCTGCCTGTAATCCCAGCACACAGGAGGCAGAGACCAGGGATTGTTGGTGCAAGCTGACTAGACAGACTAAGGGAATCAGTGATCTCTAGGTTAATGAGAGACCCTGACTCAGTATATAAGGTAGAGAGCAATCATGAAGGTTTCTGATATCTGGCCCCCACATGTACACCCACAACAATGCAAGCACACAAATACATATACACACATACTGCATATACATGTACATGCAGAAAAAAATGACTAATCAAATGCAAGTTCAAATCTGAGCACTTGAGCTACTTCTAGTGTAAATCAGTTGTCAGGGTGGAAAGCAAACAAAATCACTGCAAGACCTGTTGAGTGAGGTTTGCAGTAAACAAAGTTGACTGCATTAGCAGCATGCAATTAAAATGATGAAACTCCAGTGTCCAATTAGACAACTATGTTTCCCTGTAAGAATGCCAAATTCTTATCTTTCTCTGAGCCCCATATAATCAAGAATAATGTCATTTACATACACAAATTCAACTATGAAAAACTACATACAGATGTGTCACTTAAAATAGCCCCACTGTGGAGACAGCAGACAAGTAAAGGGTTTTCTTGGGGAAATGGAAAATGGAAAGATAAAGGGCAGAAAAGCTCAGGCTGGAGAGATGGCTCAGAGGTTAAGAGCACTTGCTGCTCTTCCAGAGAAACTGAGTTCAATTCTCAGCAACCTCATGGTGACTTACAACCATCTAAAATTAGATCTGGTGCCCTCTTCTGGCATGCAGGCATATATGCTGACAAAACACTGTATACATAATAAATAATCTTTTTTAAAAATTGACTTAAAAAAAAGAGCAGAAAAGCTCAAAGCCATGATTACTGTAGACTTTCCTAAATTCAACATCTTTTTCTTTTTCCCCAATGATTCTTGAAAGTCTGAAAATAAAATAATTAACAATAACAATAATAATAACTTGTTCAAAACCCAGAAAAATCACATAGACTACAAAAACACATAAACATTCTGTCAAGTTATCCCTTGCAAAACCCATTTGTAAAGTGCTCTAAGGGGTGGAGGGGGCAGGTAGCTTAGATAGTAAAGTGCTTACCATGCAAGTATGAGTTCAGCCCTCTTTATCCATCTACGATCCCAGAGATGGTGACACAGTGCTAGGGATGCAGAGAGGGGCAGATCCCTGGGGTTTGCTGGCTGGTCTGTCCTCAACCACCAGAAAAGTTCCCTGTCTCTCTTCCTAGTGAACAGTGGTAAATGCAGAAACTCAAGTCTGCACAAGGTGTAAGAATACATGGCAAATGAGAGTTCAGCCCCAAATATGTCATATTTATACAACCCATGTAAATATTCCATTCCCTCTAAGGCTCGTGGAACATTAAGGAAGAGGGACACAAAAAAATTTAAGAGCCAAAAATAGGAAGAAGAGTAGAGGAATGTCATCTTCTGGGTGGGACACAGTCATTGCAATCATGAACTCTAGGCATCTGGGGAGGCCTGAACTGAATCTACACAAGAATGAACCCCAAAAAGTCAGGTATGGAAAAGGAGAGTCCAGGAGGCCCTACACCTCACCACTGAACGACTTGTTAATGGTAGATTCAGAGAGCATCATTGCCTTCAGATGTGTACCTAACTCCATCAGGCTCCAGTGGATAATTCCAACCCAGTTGTCACATAGTCAGCCCTGGAAACTAAATGATTCACAAATCAAAACCAAAACCAAGGTGAGTCTGAGGAAGGGACTAATAGAGGTGAGTGAGAGTTGACAGTGATGGGACGGAGATAAGGAGGATACTGGAGAGTAATCAGAATACATTCATATATATTATAAATACATATCGCTGTCAAATAACAAAATTAATCAATAAAAACTGGGTACAGCTCCTGGGGAACAATACCTGAAGTTGTTCTCCAGTTTCCATGTGTGTGCGCATGCATACACACATCCTCATGCATGCATGTGAACATGCCTGAAATCTCAGCACCACGGAGGCTGAGGCATGAGTTTAAGGCTAGCCTGACTACACAGAAGGATATGTCTAGAAAAAAAATATGATAGATCAATACATAAATACATAAAAGAAGACAAAGAGAATGAATAGATGACAGACAGACAGACAGATGATTACCATACACAAAGGTAGTGTACGTCTCTGAATATTCAAAATCCTAAGTGAACTGGAACCCCATAGCATAGATTCAGTCTCAGGAGTCTGAGACAAGAGGATTTGACCCCAAGAGTTCAAGACTAGCCTAATTCAGTATAGTGAGCCTCCATCTCAAAACAAAAACAATAAACACCAAATTTGTCCTGACATATTAAGGAGGATAAGAATCCATAATGAACCTGACTCCAGAACAATGTGTTCTGGTGTCCTTTCTTAGAGGCAGAGACAAGGATTTGGGGGAGGTGGGGTATTAGGGGAGGTGGGGTATTAGGGAAAGTGAGAGTTATGAGTAGAAGTCAGCTGCTTACACTTGTTATGATCTTCAAAGGGAAGTGAAGAGTCTCATGTTGGAGCCATGAGCAAGACTCGTTAAAGTGATCACAGAAAGTAACTCTGGTTAAACATCAAAGAAATAAATCCTAATGCACAACTGAAAAGCTGTCTTTATTTTAATGAGTTCACCACCCAAAGTAAGAAAAGTTAGAGAAATCCTTGAATTGTTTTTCTCTGTCTTTCTTCTTCTTCTTCCAGTCACCTTTGTGAAACATTAGTTAAGAAACGTGCTTAGTATAAAGTGTGTGGATTCTTCAAAGGTGTTTTCCAAAATAACAAAGACAGAAAGGTTACAGCAAAGGAGATTCTAAGTGGGGAATGCCCTCACAGAGCCTACTTGGGCCAGAGACAGCAGCTGTCATGTCTGTTTGGAGTCTTTGCCAAGGCATGAGGGGCTAAGGCAACTACAGTCTGTACATCTGCCGTAACTGAGGCCCATCTGATGAGATATGGAGCAATATTCAATAGGTGTTTTACGGAGGATAGCTTTGCACCCAAGTTAGGGGAAATCTCCAAACAAATCCCAGAGCACTCAAATTCTCTTTATAGTGGTCCAAGGTCATCTGAAACAAAGAAGATAAACAACCCATGCTTTGTGTCTCTTCATCCATGTGAATCCACAAGGCAGAATTAAAATTCCATACAAGTGAAGCTTCCATAATGGCTACTTTCATATTGAAAATGCTTACAGCTGGCCAGCAAGAAAGCAGAGAAGCTGATCCTTGAAATCTGGGACACCCCACCCCAGGCCACCCACAAAAAAACTGCCTCCAGTACTGAAGACATCCTAATTTGACACAAGGTTGAAGAAGGTAAATTGTCATCTGGACCTTTCACAGTTATCATGTCAGCTATAGATTAGCTAGTTCCTTATGGAGCCACCACACAGGTCACCAAAAGATCCACTGGATGTACCATGTCAGCCGTTATTTTCTACCCACAGTGTTGCAAGTCTCTATGGTGTGTGAGAGCAGATGATGTCCTGAGTGAATGTGTATTATTGACATGAATGGCTATGTCAAGAATCTGAATGCCTCAGACCTATAGGAATGGCAAGAGATTCCATGGTGAAGCTCAGGGGAATAGCAAAGCCTCCCCCTGATCTGAGTACTGATGGATGTTGACATTGTGTACAGAAAGAATCAACCACAGCTTCATCTTCTGGATGACTACAGCCTTAGATGATCCCCTACAGAGACCTCTATAGAGATTAGTTAACCCACCTCCTCATCCAGTGTATATAATAAACACATTGAGTTTCTGGGCTGCTGGTATGTCTCCATCAGAGCACACAGCCCACCTGTTCCTGGATTTTCTGTACATGTGTCTATCATTTCTTCATTCTCCATTGCCACTGTCAAGTCAGTTCCAAAGCTGTATGGATCTCAGTACTGAAGACTATTCAGTTTTCTTGAGCTTGATATTAAGGTTTTATTTGTCTTGTTTATAGTTCATTCCTTTCCTCTCTAATGTCCTTGCTGTAACCTACAACCCCCACATCAGTGGCTTAATATGAATTAAACTACATAGCTCACAACATATGAGTAACATTGTCTCTTGCCTCTTGTAGCAGTATCATGAGAACATCACCTCCCCTAGAGGAAGGAAGGAAGAGAGAAACAGGGCTGGGGTGCAAGAGGGGGAAAGACATTATAGAGAAAGAGCTGTAAAAGACAAGGAGCATCTCTTAAGTATTTGAGGGCCTTGCCTACCTAAAATGGTAAATATCATTTCTTCCAACACTACAAGACAGTCCTGGCCTCCATGGCTCCACAGTGCTAGGGAGCAAGGAATGGAAGTGTATTAAAGACTGAGAAAACATTCCCATTGGCAAACACCATCCCTGCAAACCCTATTGATGCACATGTTTTGGGTTCTAATTTATGAAGCACAAGGGTGATTGGTACAGTACCATCTGTAACTGTCAGACTAAGGTATAATAGATGATGTTCTTTGGATGACTCTGTGTTTTGATGTATGTTGTAGATGAATGCCTCTGTCATCTCTAAATCCATACATTAGAACCCCAGTGCCAAAGTGACTGTATTTGGAGTGAGTATTAAAGTTAAATGAAGTCATAGAAGTAGGGTCCTAATCCAAATGCATCTGGCACATGCAAGAAGAAACACTGAAGGACAGTGGCTATGGCTAAGTTAGTATAGTGCTTGCCTAACACACACACGTGAAGATCCAGCTTCATTCTTCAGCACTTGTTCTTAAAATATGGCATGAGCTGAGTGTGGTGGTGCAATCCTTTAATCCAAGCAGAGCCAGGCAGATCTCTGTGAGTTCGAGGCCAGCCTGGTCTACAGAGTGAGATCCAGGACAGGCACCAAAACTACACAGAGAAACCCTGTCTCAAAAAATAAAAATAAATAAATAAAAAACCAGGGCATGGGTATATGCCTTGGGAGGTAAAGGCAGATCAGAAGTCCAAGGTCATGATCAACTACAAAGTGAGTTTGAGATGAGTCTAGGATATAGGAGACCCTGCCTCAAAAATCTCTCTCTCTCTCTCTCTCTCTCTCTCTCTCTCTCTCTCTCTCTCTCTCTCTCTCTCTCTCTCTCTCTCCCTGTTCCAGGGGGAGAAGTAAATGTCACCCTGGTGGGTGATCCTGAAGCATCAAGCGGTGGCTTCTGATAGAATGGATTTTACCCTGCTAAGGTCTGAACTTGCTTGGGACCAAGCGTCCTTTGGACACGAGAATATCTACTCTATGTCTGTTTCACCATTGTATTCTGGGAGCACATCACTTGTTTGGTTTCAAGTCCATGGCTAGGGAGGAATTTTACCATATGTTGAACTATACTTGGCATCCCACCCATACATTGTTTAGTTGTTGTTTAGAATAGACTCGAGGCTTGGGATGAATGTATGTGTTTCACCATGCAAAAGAACATGACTAGGAGGTGGGCAGAATGCTATTGACTGAGTGGGTGCCCCTAATACACGTGTTGAAGCCCTAAGTGCTGAAGTGACTATATTTGAAAGTGGGGCCTTAGAGGAAGTAGCCGAAGTCAAACAAATCAGGGCCCTAATTCCATGGGTTAGTGTCCTTAAAGGAGAGACACTAGAATGCTTGTTCTTGCTCTCTCGCTTTATCCACACAACAAGAAGAGACTATGGGAGCACATCGCTTTATCCACACAACAAGAAGAGGCTATGGGAGCACATCGCTTTATCCACACAACAAGAAGAGACTATGGGAGCACATCGCTTTATCCACACAACAAGAAGAGGCTATGGGAGCACATCGCTTTATCCACACAACAAGAAGAGGCTATGGGAGCACATCGCTTTATCCACACAACAAGAAGAGGCTATGGGAGCACACAGTAGGGTGGCAGTGCACACAAGCTAAGAGAAGAGTCTTAGCATGAAACTGATTTGATTGCTCACACCTTAATCTAGGACGGCCCTCCAGGCTTCAGAACTGTTTAAGCCAGGAAGTCAATAAGAAGTCAATAGGAATCTGCTATGGCAGGGCCTGCAGACAAAGACTGTATGTTACAGCTGAAAGGAATGTCAAGGGTCACTGACAAAGGCAAATTATCGACTTTTCCCTGAAAATTTTAGCCTTTAGACAGCCATTCATATGTTCATTTAGTTCTCTCCCAAAGATTTTATGAATTCATATTCTCAGTCATCCATTCAAGATGCGCACCATTGTCCATGACATCCATGACCACACACTGTGCTAGAGCAGAGCAAAAAATGTGCACAATAAACACAAGCAATGACCCCCAGTCATGAAGGAAGCATTAGGTAGATTATGTTATTAAAAACACGAAACTGATTTTAAAAAATCACGCAAGATTGCTTTAATTTCACATGGCTATTGTAGTCAGACTTTTTCATCAGGACCACCAGCTCACAAATAGCGATACAGAGACTTATTATTAATTATGAAAGCTTGGCCGATAGTTTAGGCTTGTTTCTAATTAGTTCTTATAACTTAAATTAACCCATCTCTATTAATCTACGTCCTGTCACATGGCTCATGGCTTGTTACCTCTCCTCCCACATGTCTTGCTCATTCTCCATCTCTTGTCTCTCAGCATCTTTTCACAACTCCGCTTTCTTCTTCCCAGCATTCTCTCTGCCCCAAAAATCCTGCTTAGCTATTGGCTGGTTAGCTTTTTATTAAACCAATCACATTTCTTCACACAGTGTAAAGAAATATTCCACAACAGGATATTCCTGGCCTTCTAAGCATTGGTGGGCTGTAGACATGAGAAAAAACATCTAAAATACTGCAATCAGTGAACAATTTTGGATTTTTACATTTTTATTACATTTTATTTGTATATATGTGTCTATGTGGGAAAGGGTGTACATCCATGGCACACACATGGAATCCAGAAGACAACTTGTGGCCATTGGTTCTCTCCTTCCATCAGGTATGTTCTGGGAATAGAACCCAGGTCAACAAGCTTGGAGGTAAGTAAGGCCTTCACCCACTGAGCTATCTCACCAGTCTGTAGGACTTAAAGGACCAAGACAGAGTAGCATACAACAGATTAATAAACAGGTATGGCAGCCGGGGTATTTATGTGTGTTGAGAGGATGAAGCCCCCACCTACCCGCCCTGTCAGGGAACAGTTACTGACGACCATGACCTGGCCTTCCCAAGACTGAGTGTGGAATGCCAGGGTCTGTAGCCTAGTAATTGGGAGCTGTATCTCAGCCCTCCTGGAGGTGACCAGATAAGGGAAACCCTGCCCCCATAAACAGTCCCTCTATGCTGTTTTTCTCAATCCGAAGCCATCTGTGCTAGCTAGAGGTCTCTGTCACTCTGTGAACAGCACCTGAAGTCCCATCGGCCCCTGTGCTTTGCCAAACCAAGTGAGTCGAGGAACCCATCATCTGTGGAAATGCTGAGATCCGAACCAAATGTGATTTGTTCTGCTTCAGCATTTCCTCAAATGACTCCATTAGGGGATCGCTGCGGCTCAGGGCTAATTAACTCATAATGGGCGCAAAGCATCCTGGGATACCAGCCCAGAGGGTGTCAAGGGATCTTGGGCCTTCTGTGTACACCCTGACCCTCCTCAGGATGACAGTACACATTCAGTTATGTCCAGTTACAAACAAGGCGTGCAGGAGGAACTAAGCCTGTGGGAAGTCTTAAGACATCAATCGTCCTTCTTGCTGGAGTAATTAAGTTACCAATTCAGGGTCGGGCGGTGGTGGCATACGCCTTTAATCCCAGCACTCGGGAGGCAGAGCCAGGCGGATCTCTGTGAGTTCGAGGCCAGCCTGGGCTACCAAGTGAGTCCCAGGAAAGGCGCAAAGCTACACAGAGAAACCCTGTCTCGAAAAACCAAAAAAAAAAAAAAAAAAAAAAAGTTACCAATTCAGCAGGGAAGGCCTAAGTCACATGGGGAGTGGGGGTTAAATTCTGTGTATGTTGCATCCTGCCCAGGTGACTTTGGTGGCACCACTTCAGTAATTAAGAGGATAAAGTAGTACCTTCTTTGGGAGGATTAAATGAGATAATGCATACAAAGGCCCCAAGTCTCTGTTGTCTGTTTGTGTTTCCTCCCATTCCTAAGAGAGACAGAGTTGTGGTGATATTGTGTTCCCAAAAATATTGTGCACCCTAATAAACTTATCTGGGGTCAGAGACAGAACAGCCACTAAATACAAAGGCTAGAAAATGGTGGCACTCACACCTTTAATCCTAGCACTCCAGAGGCAGAAATCCCTCTGTATCTCTGTGAGTTCAAGGCCACATTGGAAAGGCCAGGCATGGTGACACACGCCTTTAATTCCAGAAAGCAGCCTTTAATCCCAGGGAGTGGTGGTAGAAAGCAGAAAGGTATATAAGGCGTGAGGACCAGAAACTAGAAGCATTTGGCTAGTTAAGCTTTTGGCTGGTTAAGCTTTTAGCTAGTTAAGCTTCAGGCTTTTGAGCAGCAGTTCAGCTGAGAGCCATTGGGATGAGGACACAGAAGCTTCCAGTCTGAGGAAACAAGACCAGCTGAGAAGTTGGCCAGTACCTTTAAGATTCCTGCTACACAGAGTGATATTTAGATTTCCAAAATAAAGTTGGTCTTTCTGTAATCTATATAATTACTCAGTGTTTGGAGGGAGTCTTGTTCTGGGGACTTCAGCAGGAGCCCTATCAAGCATGTACAAAAGAGTTAAGAAATGTCTCCTGTTAGGCCTTGTCATCTTTGAACACTAAAATATTTCATGATCAAAAGAAAGAACAATTAAATATGCTGTTTAGAATAACTCTAAGGAAGACACAATGTCCAAAGCCAAGAAAGAGATTTTAGAAGACACACACATGCTTTGCTCTTTAAAAGACTTGGGAAAGAGATTAAAATGCATGAAAAATTAGAAACTGATCCCCAAGATAACAAGAAAATTATAGGTCATGTGGAGATGACAGGATGTCATTGAGGCCTCCAGGGTAGGACAGTCATTCCCAAATGATGGAAGTTCAGGGAGGTACCTGTCAGTAACATATCTACTGGTGTGTTCCAGAGTTGAGCAGGGAGAGGAGAACAAACTCATTCTGCCACCTGAGAAATGGAAACATGAGGAAGGAAACACGAGAAATCCCACTCCTCTCCCTCAAGGTTCAGTCTACATCAAGCATCAGCTTCAGACCAAGCCTTTCTCAATGCTCTGACCAAATGGGACTCAGCAGGGGATTGTGGGTATAGAAGCTACAGGCTCAGGATCCAGGATGGACAGCTTCATTCAATTTCCCAAACCTGCACAAGACCTCAAAACATAAGGTCTTGCATGGAATTAGGACTCTACAGGCCAGGGCTGAGCCATCAAATCTGGGTTCTAGGAGAACATCCCCTTTGAAGATGCCTAGTAGCTCTGGAAAGATAAAGCAGATGGCCCCATGCCCACCACACAGCCCTTGTGATGGGGGCTTCTCTATTCACTGAGAAGCTGTTTGGGTCATTTTCTCTGGTTCTGAGCACTTGACAGCATCTGTACCTCTAGGAGGAGGAACTGTGCATGTCAGCCAATGCTGAGTCCCTTTCTATCTCCAGCTCAAAACTAGGTTTCCAAGTTCTTGAGATAGCACAGGTAGCGGGATTTGACATCAGACCTTCTCTTTAGATGGGGATGATGCCACCCTCCTTGATCATAGTGAGGATCGGGGTCTGCTGTGAAGGCTGCTTCCTAGTGTGCCACTGAGGACATTCACATGTGACCCATGATGCTGTCATTTGAACAGCCCCTTTGTTTTTTTCAAATTAATAGTTGAGCTTCTCAAAAACAAGTAGAAATTAAGGAAATCCATGTATTGTGACTTTAATGTGAAAGGCACCACATAAACTCACATGTACAAACACTTGGTCCTCAAGAGGTGGAGCCTTCCTGGAGGAAGTAGAACTCCTAGAGCAGGATTTGAGGGGTTTTTTTCCAGCCTGGCCCCATTTCCTATCCATTCTATTCTTTCTGATTGTGAACACAACACTTCTGCCATGTCGTCCCCCACCATGATGGACTATGGCTTCTGCAACTATAAACTGAAATAAACCCCGCCTCCCTTAAGTTATTTCTTGTTGGGTGGTTGGTCACAGCAATAAGAAAAACAGTTAATGGATTGTGCCTCTGTGGGAAAAAAATAGCTATCCTCTCTTTTACGGCCTGAAGTGGAAGAACAGTGGCAGAGCACAGCAGAGGGACAGTGTCCCCAAATCACAGGCAATAACTGTGACTGCAGCCATATGGAGAAAAGATCTTTGTGGATGCAATCAGGTTAAGGGGGTTGAGATGAGCTCCTCCTGGATAATTTATGTGACATGAACTCAGTGCAAAGTGAGATACAGGAGACAGAAGAGGAAAAGACAAGGGCATGGAGAGAAGGCCATAGGAAGACAGAGGCTGTGATGGAGCCTCATGCCAGCATCTCAGAAGCAACTTAAAGGAGAAAGGGTTTGTTTTGCCTTACAGTTCCTGGAGCTGTCGTCCATCTCAGCAGGGAAGGCACGGAGCTTGTGTGGCCAATCACCACACTGGGTCCACAGTCAAGAACACCAGAGATAGGATCATGCTATAAAACCTCAAGGCCTCCCCTAGTGACAAACTGTGGGGCACCAGGCACTGGAGGAGGCAGGAAAGATCTTCTATTGACACCCTTCAAGGAAGGGCAGCCCTGTGACACATGAATCTTGGGATTCAGCCTCCAGAACCATGATACAATAAGATTCTACTGTTCCAAGAACCCTAGTTACAGTCATTCCCAGCACCATGTCTTAGCACATGGTGTTTAGAAATGTAGGCTTTAGACCTCAGTCTCTAAAACATAAAAGGACAGGGAAATCTCAAGACAATCCAGGATTTATTGTTAAAATTTTGTCTCTGGCAAACCCCTGGAGCTCAGGGTCTCTCACCAAACAGCTTGAGTGGAAGAAGAGCTGGGGAGAAGCCACCTAAACAAAAGTCCCAGAAAACTCAGGGCTTGCCTTTTTCCTACCCACCCAGCACTACAGCCACTTAGGAAGAGCCCAATTGTGTAGTATCTGTCCTTTACAGGGTTTCCATAGTGATTTATAAAGCATTTCAAAACACAAGCACCTGCCATGAAGTGACAGTAGCAAAGAAAAAGACCTTCAAATCCCAGAAGCTGTGTTGAAAAGACACAGCCCTGGGCCCTCCCCACTGCCCACCCTTCATCAATGAAGAATTGGGAGGGGATCTGTCAGGTTATTTTTGTGGGCAGCATTGTTTCCTGAGGCAGCTCTGTTTGCACATGAACACATTTTATTGCATACAAATGAAATCTTTAACCTGCCAATTTATCTCTTATTTTATATAGCAGATGTCTAAACATCCATTGCCTGCACAATATCAATGTGCACATGACAGAAGCATTAATATCCAACTCACTAAAACAAAAAAAAGCTGGTTTGATTTTTGATATTTTTATTTGGTTGCGTAAAGATTTGGTCAATACCTGCAAGGACCAGGGACAATAATGATAAGAATAACAGTTGCAGCATCATTATTGAGCATTTACCAAGTGTGATGCACTATGCTAAGCATCTAAGAAGTGATAATCCATTTAATCATTCCCAAAACATGATCGGATGAAACTTAAAAAGGATGACCTTGTAAATTGGTTAAATGGGGCTCAGAGGTTTTGAGTGACTTATCCCAGCTCATGGGCTGCAGATTTGGGATTCCAACCAAGTTTCTTTGCTGCTTGTGACAGTCACACCATGCAAGCTTCCCTAGTGAAAAGGCATTCCATAATTAGAACACAGGGTTGCAGCTGCAGGACCTGGAGGAGAGGTGGCCACAGAGTCACCACACCTTCTAGGCCTTGATACTTACCATACACATGCTGCTTTAATAGAAATGTGAGCTGGCCTTAGGATAAGTTGGTGTACATGCACTTGTGTGTATGTGTGTGTATGTATAAATGTATATGCTTATGTGTATAGATATACATGTATATGTGTGTATACATGTGTGCCTGCACGCATGTGTTCAGTACTCATTGTGTATTGTGAGTGCATATATATTTGTGTGTACATGAGTGTGCATGTGTATGCTATGTGTATTACAAGCTGTATGTGTTCATGTGTACATACTTGTGTTTGTGGGTTCATCTGTCTGAAGGTGAGATGAGAGGTTATGGCACAAGGAGAGCTGTGGTGAACAGGTCTCCAGAAGAGTAGCCTGAGGTGTTCTGGCGACTTAAACACTGGTCTCTGATTCTGAAACAGTAGTTCTCAATCTGTGGTTAACAACCCCTTTGGGGTCATATATCAGATATCCTACATATCAGATAGTTACATTACAATTCTTAACAGTAGGAAAATTACAGTTATAAAGTGTAACAAAATAACTTTATAGTTAGGGGGTCACCACACCATGAGGAACTGTATTAAAGGGCTGCAGCATTAGGAAGATTGAGAATCACTGTCTAAAAAGAAAGCAAACCAAGAATGAATGTAAATCCCCCCTGCAAGTCTTTCAGGATGTCTCCCATCAAGTTTCACCTGACTGTCCCCTCTGAGATTGCTGCTATGCAGAACAAAAATAAGAAGGAACTGTATGTTTTCACATAAAGGTTGCCTGCTCAGTCAAGAGCACAAGGCAGGCACCTGCTCAGACCCAGGGAAGTGCCCTGATCACACCCAGGGAAGTGCCCTGATCAGACCCAAGGAAGTGCCCTGATCAGACCCAGGGAAGTGCCCTGATCAGACCCAGGGAAGTGATATGCTCAGACACAGGGAAGTGCTCTGCTCAGACACAGGGAAGTGCTCTGCTCAGACACAGGGCAGGTACCTGCTCAGACACAGGATAGGCACTTGCTCAGATACATGGAAGTACCCTACTCAGACATAGGGAAGTGCCCTGCTCAGACACAGGGCAGGGACCTGCTCAGACACAGGGAAGTACCCTGCTCAGACACAGGGCAGGGACCTGCTCAGACACAGGGAAGTACCCTGCTCAGACAGAGGGCAGGGACCTGCTCAGACACAGGATAGGCACCTGCTCAGATACATGGAAGTACCCTACTCAGACATAGGGAAGTGCCCTGCTCAGACACAGGGCAGGGACCTGCTCAGACACAGGGAAGTACCCTGCTCAGACACAGGGCAGGGACCTGCTCAGACACAGGGAAGTACCCTGCTCAGACAGAGGGCAGGGACCTGCTCAGACACAGGATAGGCACCTGCTCAGACACAGGGCAGGGACCTGCTCAGACACACGCCAGGGACCTGCTCAGACACACGCCAGGGACCTGCTCAGACACACGCCAGGGACCTACTCAGACACAGGACAGGGACCTGCTCAGACACAGGAAAGTGCCCAGCTCAGACACGTGGCAGAGACCTATTTAAACATGTGGTATGGACCTGCTTGCACACAGGGCAAGCACCAGCTTAGACACAAGACAAGACAAGCTCAGACACAAGACAAGAGTCTACTCAGATGTAGAGTGGGAGCTTTCTCAGACAGGAGGTAGGAACCTGCCCAGAAACAGAGCAAGGATCAAACCAGGCACAAGCTGGACTTTCAGCAAAGGCAATGCTGGGGGTTACTTCCTCACACCCAACTCAACTCCTTGCTAAAGTCCTGGACCAGGGAGAAGCAGACAGCAGACAAGTGGGGCCTCCTCTGGAGGACTGCGTGAGGCAGAGCTGAGGAGAGGGGTGTGCAATAGCCAGCTGTCACAAGTTGCTTCTGTCCATCGCATCGAAGAGCACTGATGCTTGTGTCTTGCAGGATTTTGCAGACTCTGTGTCCCAACTGGTCACACAGAAGTTCCGTGAACTGACAGTCGGCCTGACATCTATGTATGCCCGCCACAAATCACTGGCAGGAATCGTCATGACAAAAGGTAACTACCTTTCTTTTCCTATAGGAATTTTTGTCTCCATAGAAAGAAATGTTAGTATTAACCTGGTCCTAGGAGACAAAGGATGCTTCCTACCATATGGAGATGGACAAAGGAAGACAATGTAGAAAACAAAGATATTAGTGGCCACCTGTTACTACCAGAAAAACCCCGCTGGCAATATTGTGAAAACTTTTGATACTTCTCTTGATTCCCATGAATTCCATAAGATGTTTATGCATACCCTTACTTTCAAGAATGATGCCGGTATTTGTAAAAGCTGGAATCAGACACCAAGCTACCACATAAGTCACTTGAAGCTGATAGATAAGGAGGTGCCCTGCTTCTCTGTCCCTTCTAAGGTGCCTAAGACTGCTGACTGGTGATATCACTTACACAGAACGAGCACACCACATGCGTCTGTACACAGAGCAGAAGGATGGAGCCAGTGTGTACAAGAGAAGTCAGGTGTGGAGGTGGACTGTCCAAGGGATGCTGGCTGTAAAAGTACCTTCTTCTCTCATCACAGAATGTCAGTGGGCCCTTTCCAGTGTCACTCTGCACATTCATTCCCACCAGTAGAAGGCTGTGAGAAAAGAGTGGAGGGGACACCAAAGGGACATAAGAGGACACAAAGAAACAAAGAAGTGATGCAGCGGGGACAAAAAGGAACATGAAAGACAGCAAGGACATATGGGAATCCAGTCAGGACACAGTGCACAGCAGACACGGAGAAACATGATGGACAGGGAAAGACACAAAGGGACATGGAGAACGGGGAAGATACAGAGGGATACAAGACACTGGGGTACATTTTAAAGTAGCTGCCTCCTGAGTGTTTTAAGATCCTCTTGCTGGGGTATTAACTACCGGGTGAAGACCCTCCCTCTTATCCAGGCTCATCATTCCAATCTGCTCACAGAAATAGAATTCCATTCTAAAAAATAATGACAAGGCCTGATAGGAGGTCACTGCTACTGTATGCCAGGTAGGGAGAAAATGATGATTGGATTTGAATAATCAGATTTCTGAAATTTTCTAATTACTAAGCAAATGTAACTAATCCTTAGGTTGTGTAAATCCAAACATTTTTATTTCCAAAGTGAAGAACGATTATCATACAATAAAAATTATTTGGGAGCAATAAAAGATTCACACTCACACGTGACTTTGTGTAAGTAGGCAACTTCTAGGACTGAAAAACTATCTGGTGTCCAAATTATTTACACTTAAAAAATGAAAAAAAAAAATCAAATGACTGTCAGAGTTTCCCTGTCATTCCAGACACCTGGGAATCACTCTAATATCCAAGAGCAATGGAACAGGAAAACAAGCTTTCAGGCCCCATCATATGCCTGGTGCAGTGTATATGATCCAGCCTTTCCAATTCCTGCATCTTAGCAAAGTGGAAATCACAATGCTTCCTCACAGTGTAATTTATAAGATAAAGTACATCAAATGCTTTGCAAGGGGAAAATCACTCTACAGACACAATATTCTGTTCTAGGGCAAAGCAATTTGCTTTTTTCAGTGATATCATTGTATGTGGTGTCATGCATAAGCCTGAGCCACTGTGAGGGCTGCCTCCCCTCCCTTCGCACATTGAATGGCGTCTGTCCCTGCAAAACAGGATATGTTCTAAATCCAGGGCTGAGACAACCTTTGCCAAGATCATCACTGTTGGGTACAGTCTTGTCTCTACCCATCCACCAATCCTCTTCGCACTTACCACCATTCTACATGAGAAGACTCAACCTCTCATTTGAAATCTAATGGCCCATTGAGGGAGCCAAAATGAATCCAGCTCCATCTACAGCTAGCGTGACTCAAGGCTGGTTATTTGGCCTTTCTAGGACTTAGTTTTCTCACTCATAAAAATGAGACTAATGTAAGGAATACCTACCTAGTGGGGTTACCATGAAGGTTAAATGTGTGTATGTGTAATACACTTGGAAAAGGCTTGCTGGTTAAGTTTTACTTTCAACTTGACACAATCTAGACTCACCTGGAAAGTTTTTTTATGCTTTTGTTGATTTATTGAGAAGTTAATACAATGTATTTTACCATATTCTTTTCTCTCCACCAACTCTTCCCAGATCTATCTATCCTTATGCTTCTTTGTACTTTTTCTCTCTCTCTTAAAAAAAAAAAAAAAGCACACGCACACACAAATAAACATGGAGTGTGAATTGTGTTGGCCAAGGGTCTTAATGGAAGATTATCTGGATCAGGTCATCCTGTGGGCTTGTCTGTGTGAGACTGTTCTTTAAAAATTGATTTTTAATTGATATAGGAAGACCCAGCCTATTGTGAGTGGCACCTTTCCCTAGACAGGGGCTCCTGAACAGTATAAGAGATAAGAAATTTAGATGACATCTAGCAGGTAAAGAAATAGGCCCTTACACATGTATGTGTCTCTACTCTTCACTGTGGATGTGATGTAACTAGTTGCTGGAGTTCTTGCCTTGACTTCCCCTCAATGATAGACTATAACCTGAGTTCTAAGCTGAACAAACCCTTTCTCCTCTAGACTGCTTTTTGCCAAGATATTTATCATAGCAACAGAATGAAACTAGAAAAGAGTTCTAACTCATAGTAAGAAACACATAATGTGCATTGTAGTCATGCTATCTTTGATGCACATGTTATTAGCTGGATGCCAACAATAATAAGGTTCTGGGGGAAAAGCAAAAAATAAAACTGGCCAAGCACCTACTCTTGTGAATCTGATATTCAACTGGGGAATGTGTCACTTATAAAAAGCAACAAAAACCAATACAAAATAATCCTAAGAAAGTATCATACACATAGTCAGAACACACAAACAAAACATTGGCAGTTTTTAAAAATGTGAAGTGCCTCATCGGTTTCTGCCAGGACAATTCAGCAGGAAAAGTAAGACGGGGGGGGGGGGGGGGGACACTCCTCTTTTCCCTTGTGCAATACATGTCCACGTTCAGAGTGTGACTCTGTGAGTTGGTTTTCAACAGTTTCCAGCTCTGAGTATCTTTCCACTTTCATAGGAAACTGAAAATAGCAATTTTTGGAAGCTATCTTGAGACTTCACGTGGAAAACAGTTACATTTTACAAGGGCTTATGAAAAGATAATGCTTCAGTTGCCAGCAAGCACACTATTTTCTGTACAGATGATTGATTTATTTATGTGAACTAAATTCAGTATGTGAAAGAGAGTCTTTACAAGGTAAGGCTTTGTAACCAGTCATCTGTGAACCCTGGAGTATCAATTGCTGGAATTTGCTTTCCTGTTATAAAAGGAATAGTTAATAACCTTTGATTTAGAAAAGATTATAAAGAAATACGCAATGTAATGAATAAAATATTTGTAAATATTCACTTACTCAAATTTGTGTGTCATGTAAACTTAATTCAAGTTCAGTTATTCAAGCAAATGCCCAAGGAATTCTAAGAGAGAGTGATGTGCATGCTATACCAATTACAATGCAATAAATTAAACTGATTCTGAAATAAATTTCATTCAACTTTCACTATTTGTAGAAGGAATATTATATTTTTAGCCATTATGAGGAATACTATTGGGAAAATATATACTTATGAACAGGCTGATTTTTTTTAATCTTCATCTAATTAGCCCAATCATGTGGTAAAAAATCAAATAGCAAAGAACCTATGAATAAAAACTAATATTCCCCAATTTCATTGTTCTCCATTTCTTTTTTTTTTAAATTTTTATTTTGCAATACAATTCAGTTCTACATATCAGCCACAGATTCCCTTGTTCTCCCCCCTCCCGCCCCCCTCACCTTCCCCCCACCCCGCCCCCCATTCCAATCTCCTCCAGGGCAAAGCCTTCCCCACAGACTGAGATCAACTTGGTGGACTCAGTCCAGGTAGGTCCAGTCCCCTCCTCCCAGGCCGAGCCAAGGGACCCTGCATAGGCCCCAGGTTTCAAACAGCCGACTCACGCAATGAGCACAGCACCCGGTGCCACTGCCTGGATGCCTCCCAAACAGATCAGGCCAATCAACTGTCTCACCCACTCAGAGGGCCTGATCCAGTTGGTGACCCCTCAGCCATTGGTTCATATTTCATGTGTTTCCATTTGTTTGGCTATTTGTCTCTGTGCTTTATCCGACTTTGGTCTCAACAATTCTCGCTCATATAAACCCTCCTCATTCTCACTAATTGGACTCCCAGAGATCCACCTGGGGCCTAGTCATGGATCTCTGCATCCAGATCCCTCAGTAGTTGGATGAGGTTTCTAGCACGACAATTAGGGTGTTTGGCCATCCCATCACCAGAGTAGGTCAGTTCGGACTGTCTCTCGACCATTGCCAGCAGTCTATTGTGGGGGTATCTTTGTGGATTTCTGTGGGCCTCTCTAGCACTTTGTTTCTTCCTATTCTCATGTGGTCTTCATTTACCATGGTCTCCTATTCCTTGTTCTCCCTCTCTGTTGTTGATCCAGCTGGGATCTCCCACTCACCCAAGCTCTCTTTCCCTCGACCCTCGCCCTTCACTACCCCGACTCATGTCCAGGCTGTTCATGTAGATCTCATTCCATTTCTCTGTCATTGGGCGATCCCTGTGTCTTTCTTGGGGTCCTGTTTTCCAGGTAGCCTCCCTGGTGATGTGAGTAGCAGTCCAGTCATCCTTGTTCCACATCTAGTATCCTGTTATGAGTGAGTACATACCATGTTTGTCTTTCTGAGTCTGGGATACCTCACTCAGGATGATTTTTTCTAGATCCATCCATTTGTCTGCAAACCTCATGATGTCATTGTTTTTCTCTGCTGAGTAGTATTCCATTGTGTATATGTACCACATTTTGTTTATCCATTCTTCAGTTGAAGGGCATCTAGGTTGTTTCCATGTTCTGGCTATTACAAACAATGCTGATATGAACATAGCTGAACAAGTGCTCTTGTGGTGTGGTTGAGCATTCCTTGGGTATATGCCCAAGAGTGGTATAGCTGGATCTTGGGGGAGATGGATTCCCAATTTTCTAAGAAAGCGCCATATTGATTTCCAAAGTGGTTGTACAAGCTTGCGTTCCCACCAGCAGTGGAGGAGAGTTCCCCTAGCTCCACATCCTCTCCAGCATAAGGTGTCTTCAGTGTTTTTGATCTTAGCCATTCTGACAGGCGTAAGGTGGTATCTCAGAGTTGTTTTGATTTGCATTTCCCTGATGATTAGGGATGTTGAGCAATTCCTTAAATGTCTTTCAGCCATTTGAGTTTCCTCTGTTGAGAATTCTCTGTTTAGTTCTATAGCCCATTTCTTAATTGGACTGTTGGGCATTTGATGTCTAATTTCTTGAGTTCCTTATATATTCTGGATATCAGTCCTCTGTCAGATGTGGGATTGGTGAAGATCTTTTCCCATTCTGTAGGCTGTCGCTTTGTTTTGTTGACCGTATCCTTTGCCCTACAAAAGCTTCTCAGTTTCAAGAGGTCCCATTGATTGATTGTTTCTCTCAGTGTCTGTGCTACTAGTGTTCTATTTAGAAAGTGGTCTCCTATGCCAATGCGTTCAAGACTACTTCCTACTTTCTCTTCTAGCAGGTTCAGAGTAGCTGGATTTATGTTGAGGTCCTTGATCCACTTGGACTTAAGTTTTGTGCACAATGATAGATATGGATCTATTTGCAGCCTTCTACATGTTGATATCCAGTTTTGCCAGCACCATTTGTTGAAGATGCTTTCTTTTTTCCATTGTGCACTTTGGGCTTCTTTGTCAAAAATTATTTGTTCATAGGTGTGCGGATTAATGTCAGGGTCTTCAATTCGATTCCATTGGTCCGCATGTCGGTTTTTATGCCAGTACCAAGCTGTTTTTATTACTGTAGCTCTATAGTACAGCTTGAAGTCAGGGATCGTGATGCCTCCAGAGGTTGTTTTATTGTACAGGATTCTTTTGGCTATCCTGGGTTTTTTGTTTTTCCATATGAAGTTGAGTATTATTCTTTCCAGGTCTGTGAAGAATTGTGTTGGTATTTTGATGAGGATTGCATTGAAGCTGTAGATTGCTTTTGGTAAGATTGCCATTTTTACTATGTTAGTTCTGCCTATCCATGAGCATGGGAGATCTTTCCATTTTCTGACATCTTCTTCAATTTCTTTTTTCAGGGACTTAAAGTTCTTGTCATATAGGTCCTTCACTTGCTTGGTTAGTGTTACCCCAAGGTATTTTATGTCATTTGTGGCTATAGTAAAGGGTGATGTATCTCTGATTTCCTTCTCCGCTTTTTTGTCCATTGTATATAGGAGGGCTACTGATTTTTTTGAGTTGATCTTGTATCCTGCTATGTTGCTGAAGGTGTTTATAAGTTGTATCAGTTCCTTGGTGGAATCTTTGGGGTTGCTCAAGTATACTATCATGTCATCTGCAAATAGGGAAAGCTTGACTTCTTCCTTTCCAATTTGTATCCCCTTAATCTCCTTATGTTGTCTTATTGCTCTGGCTAGAACTTCAAGTACTATATTGAATAAGTATGGGGAGAGCGGACAGCCTTGCCTCGTTCCTGATTTTAGTGGAATTGCTTTGAGTTTCTCTCCATTTAATTTGATGTTGGCTGTTGGCTTGCTGTAAATTGCCTTTATTATGTTTAGGTATGTTCCCTGTATTCCTGATCGCTCCAAGACCTTTATCATGAAGGGGTGTTGGATTTTGTCAAATGCCTTTTCAGCATCTAGTGAGATGATCATGTGGTTTTTTTCTTTGAGTTTGTTTATATGACAGACTTTCGTATGTTGAACCATCCTTGCATCCCTGGAATGAATCCTACTTGATCATGGTGGATAATTGTTTTGATGTGTTCTTGGAGTCTGTTTGCCAGTATTTTATTGAGTATTTTTGCATCAATGTTCATGAGGGAGATTGGTCTGTAGTTCTCTTTCTTTGTTGTATCCTTGTTTGGTTTGGGAATCAGGGTAATTGTAGCCTCATAGAAGGAGTTTGGTAATGTTCCTTCTGTTTCTATTGTATGGAACAATTTGGAGAGTATTGGTATTAACTCTTCTTTGAAGATCTGGTAGAATTCTGCACTGAAACCATCTGGTCCTGGGCTTTTTTTGGTTGGGAGACTTTTAATGACTGTTTCTATTTCGTTAGGGGTTATTGGACTATTTAAATAGTTTATCTGGTCTTGATTTAATTTAGGTATGTGGTACCTATCCAGAAAATTATCCATTTCTTTTAGGTTTTCCAGTTTTGTGGAATAGAGGTTTTTGAAGTATGACCTGATGATTCTCTGGATTTCCTCAATGTCTGTTGTTATGTCCCCCTTTTCATTTCTGATTTTGTTGATTTGGATGCTCTCTCTCTCTCTTTTGGTTAGTTTGGATAAGGGTTTGTCTATCTTGTTGATTTTCTCAAAGAACCAACTCTTTGTTTCATTAATTTTTGTATTGTTCTCTTTGTTTCTATTTTATTGATTTCAGCTCTCACTTTGATAATTTCCTGGCATCTATTTTTCCTGGGAGACTTTGCTTCTTCCTGTTCTAGAACTTTCAGGTGTGCTGTTAAGTCACTAGTGTGAGATTTCTCCAGCTTATTTATGTGGGCGTTTAGTGCTATGAATTTCCCTCTTAGTACTGCTTTCATAGTGTCCCATAGGTTTGGATATGTGGTGTCTTCATTTTCGTTAATCTCTAGGAAGTCTTTAATTTCTTTCTTTATTTCTTCCTTAACCCATTGGTGATTCAGTTGGGTATTGTTCAGTTTCCATGAGATTGTAGGTTTTCTGTAGTTTTTGTTGTTGTTGAAATCCAACTTTAGACCATGGTGGTCTGATAGAACACAGGAGGTTATTCCAATTGTTTTGTATCTGTTTAGATTTGTTTTGTGACCAAGTATGTGGTCGATTTTAGAGAAGGTTCCATGGGGTGCTGAGAAGAAGGTATATTCTTTTTTGTTAGGATGGAATGTTCTGTAGATGTCGATTAAGTCCATTTGAGTCATGACATCAATTAAGTCCTTTATTTCTCTGTTAAGTTTCGATTTGGGGGATCTGTCCAGTGGTGAAAGTGGGGTGTTGAGGTCTCCCACTATTAATGTGTGGGGTTTTATATGTGATTTAAGCTTTAATAATGTTTCTTTTACATATGTGGGTGCCCTTGTGTTTGGGGCATAAATGTTCAGAATTGAGACTTCATCTTGGTGGATCTTTCCTGTGATGAGTATGTAATGCCCTTCTTGATCTCTTTTGATTGATTTTAGTTTGAAGTCTATTTTGCTGGATATCAGGATGGCTACACCCGCTTGTTTCTTAAGACCGTTTGATTGGAAAGTCTTTTTCCAGCCTTTTATTTTTAGGTAGTGTCTATCTTTGAATTTGAGATGTGTTTCTTGTATGCAGCAGAAAGATGGGTCCTGCTTTCGTATCCATTCTGTAAGCCTATGTCTTTTTATAGGTGAATTAAGTCCATTGATATTGAGGGATATTAATGTCCAGTGATTGTTCATTCCTGTTATTTTTTGGTGGTGATGTGTGTGTACTTTTCTTCGTTGGGGTTTACTGCTGTGGCTTTATCTATTGCCTGTGTTTTCGAGGGTGTATCTGACTTCCTTAGGTTGGAATTTTCCTTCTAGTGCTTTCTGTAGGGCTGGGTTTGTGGATAAATATTGTTTAAATCTGGCTTTGTCATGGAATGTCTTGTTCACTCCATCTATGATGATTGAAAGTTTTGCTGGGTATATTAGTCTAGGCTGACATCCATGGTCTCTTAGTGTCTGCATTACATCTGTCCAGGACCTTCTGGCTTTCAAAGTCTCCATTGAGAAATCGGGTGTTATTCTGATAGGTTTGCCTTTATATGTCACTTGGCCTTTTTCCTTTGCTGCTCTTAATATTCTTTCTTTATTCTGTACGTTTAATTGTTTAATTATTATGTGGCGAGGGGACTTTTTTAGGGGGTCTAGTCTGTTTGGTGTTCTATAGGCTTCCTGTATCTTCATAGGCATTTCCTTCTTTAAGTTGGGAAAGTTTTCTTCTATGATCTTGTTGAATATATTTTCTGTGCCCTTGAGTTGGTATTCTTCTCCTTCTTCTACCCCTATTATTCGTAGGTTTGGTCTTTTCATGGTGTCCCAAATTTCTTGGACATTTTGGTTCATGACTTTGTTGGCTTTAGTGTTTTCTTTGACTGATGAATCTATTTCTTCTATTGTATCTTCAACGCTAGAGATTCTCTCTTCCATCTCTTGCATTCTGTTGATTATACTTGCATCTGAAGTTCCCAATCGTTTTCTCAGATTTTCTATTTCCAGCATTCCCTCTGTTTGTGTCTTCTTCATTTTTTCTATTTCCCTTTTCAGGTCTTGGACTGTTTCCTTCATTTGTTTCATTGATTTTTCTTGATTTTCTTTCAGTATTTTATTGTTCTCTTCCAGGACTTTTTTGATTTCTTCTAATTTGTTTGCCCTTTCCTCTAGTTGTTTACAGCGTTCTTCACATTTTTTTGTCTTTTCCTCTACACGAGCCTCTAGCTTCTTCATGATGACATTCATAAGGCTATTTTCTTCTGCTTCTTCCAATTTCTGATGTTCAGGTCTAGGTGTTGGAGGAGGGCTAGGGCCTGGTGATGGTGTATTGCTATTCATTTTGTTGTATGTGTTTCTGCCTTGACGTCTGCCCACCTCCTTGTGGTTCGTTCTTGGCCTTATCTGCACACTTGGTTCAGACAGAGCTGACAGATTCAGGAAGTCTCTCTCTCTTGTCCAGATGGGAGCTCTCTTGTCCAAATTGGAAGTCCGGGGCAGGATGGGAGCTCTGTGCTTCAGAAGGGAAGTCTGGAGCAAGATGGGAGCTGGGGGCCGGCCTCTAAGTCTCAGGAAGAGGCTTGGGGCTCAGGCGGATGGGTGTGGGGGCAGGGCCTGGAGACTGCAGGGTCTGCCAGGGGTCTTGGAGAAGGGGATCCTTCCCGGTGGGGCTGTGCTTCAGAAGGGAAGTCAGGGGCAAGGTCTGTTCTCCATTTCTATCCAATAGAATTTGTTTTATTAGTCCTTTGAGAATTTCTGCATACACAAAATGTTTTGATCATATTCATCCATAACTCCTCCAAGGTCTTACCCTATTCCCAACTTCATTTCCATAACTTTTTAAACCACTAAGTCCAATTTGTGCTAAGCCTATGTGCATGGGTGTAGGACCATCCACTGACATGTGATCAACCTACCAGCAGCCACAGCCTTAAAGAAAACTGACTATCTCTCTCCCAGAAGTCATCCATTGTCAATAGCTCCTTAGCTGGAGTGGGGACTTATGAGCATCTTCCTACTCGATGCTGGAATATTAGCTGGCTTGTTCTTGTACAGGTCTTGTACAAGACACCACAGCTGCTGTCAGTTCATGAGTGCAGCATTCCTGTCATCTCAGAAGACACTGTTCCATCCTGGTCCTCCCTTCTGGCTTTTTCAATCTTTCCACCTCACTCTTGCACAATATTCCCTGACCCTTAGGGAGCAGGGCTATGACACAGATGTCTCTTTATGGCTGAGCACTCCCTAAACACTTATTCTTTGTGCTTTGACCAGTTGTGAGTTTCTACATGAACTACCATCCACTATAAAAAGAAGTTTCTCTTGTAAGGACTGAGAGCTGCATCTATATTCTATCCAATTTGTTAATTTGTTCCCAGAACTCCAAATATACTATTGGTTCCAAATATCTGTATTTTCAATTCTAGCTAGTGTCTATTAAGCAATGTTGTTGCAATCTAATACTCCTTCATTTGTGATTTTTGTAGTTATAATTTTATGCTATTACTAAGTATGTGTTATTGTATCCAATTTGGATTGTACAGCTTCCTATTCTGGTAGTTCAGCCTGATAGCCACTCAGCCTTTTACTTACTAGCCAAATTCTCGCAACTATAATTTTTAAAATAATAAGATCATAACTGTTAATGTTTATATTCTAATTAACTCTTCTATATTTTGAGTACCACTAAGAGTTGAAAAACAACAGCCCAACATCTGCATAAGTAGGCAATTGTGCATAACTAGGCACAGAACAAGGCTGTAACCCTGAATTATATTTCATTCTCTACCGACACAATTCTTCTAAGAGAGAGCAACTCTCTTATCCAGGTCACAGACTCTCACTTCTGTCACTAACTCAAAATCATGTCACTTGTTTAATTCATATTCTGGGCTAGATCTTCTCATGTAAATCTTCAAGTATGTATCTATTTCCTAATGTCTTAATTTTCTTTTTTTTTTTTTACTTAAAAAGGGAAGCAAAAATGACCCTTTAACACATTTACTAAGTCATGTAGCTTATTAATCAGAATGTCCACAGAATCAAATCATGTCTTCCATGAACAGCACCCTCAGAGCCCTGTCCCCAAGGACCCTGGCACATCACTTCTAATCTAAAGCCCTGGCTCCAAAATCAATGCCTTTCATCTCTGCCACTTTTCTTTTTTTTTTTTTTTCGGTTTTTTCTTTATTAAAGAACACTCCTCCACTGTTGGTGGGAATGCAAACTTGTACAACCACTGTGGAAATCAGTATGGCAGTTTCTCAGAAAATTTGGAATTGAACTACCACAAGACCCAGCCATACCACTCTTGGGCATATACCCAAGGAATGCTCAATCATACCACAAGGGCACATGCTCAGCTATGTTCATTGCAGCACTATTTGTAATAGCCAGAACCTGGAAACAACCTAGATGCCAGTCAACTGAAGAATGGATAAATAAAATGTGGTACATATACACAATGGAGTACTACTCAGCAGAGAAAAACAATGACAGCATGAAATTTGCTGGCAAATGGATGGAACTAGAAAAAAATCATCCTGAGTGAGGTAACCCAAACCCAGAAGGACAAACATGGTATGTTCTCACTCATAAGTGGATTCTAGATATAAAGCAAAGAACAATCAGACTGCTACCCACAGAATCATGGAGGCTATATATATAGAAGGGGGACCCTAGGATGATTGTGGCTTATAATAAGTTTTGGTTTTACTCAATTACTGAGCAAGCCTCAATGAAACATTTCACTATTAAGATAAAAATTTATACTGTATCAAGCTAATAATAGAAAAATTAATTAATTAATTAAAAAAATAAAAAATTTAAAAAAAGAAAAAGTTTAAAAAAAAATTTTACATACCATCCACAGAGCTCCCTCTTGTCCCTCCTCCCACTTCCCCCAGCCTCCTTCCCCAATCCACCCTTCATCCCCTCCTCCAAAAAAGTAAGGCCTCCCATGGGGAGTCAGCAAAGCCTGGTACATTCACTTGAGGCAGGTCCAACCCCTCCCCCCTGCATCAAGGCTGTGCAAGGTGTCCCACCACAGGTAATGGACTCCAAAAAGCCGGCTCATGCACCAGGGATAGATCCTGATCCCACTGCCAGGGGCCCCTCAAACAGACCAAGCTATATAACTGTCTCACTTATGCAGAGGGCCTAGTCCAATCCCATGGAAGCTTCACAGTTGTTGGTCTAAAGTTCATGAGTTCCCACTAGTTTGGTTCGATTGTCTCTCTAGGTTTTTCCATCATGATCTTGATGCCCCTTGCTTATAGAATCCCTCTTTTCTCTCTTCCACTGGACTCCTGGAGCTCAGCCTGTTGCTTGGCTGTGGATCTCTGCATCTGTTTCCAACAGTTACTGGATGAAACCTCTATAATGACAGTTAAGGTAGTCACCAATCTGATTACTGGAGTAGGCCAGCTCAAGCACCCTTTCCACTATTACTAGTAGTCTAATCTTGGGTCATCCTTGTGGATTTCTGGGAACTTCCCTAGCACCAAGTTTCTCCCTATCCCCATGATGTCTCCCTCTATCAAGATATCTCTTTCATTGCTCTCCCACTCCATTCCTGTTCCAGTTTGACCATCCTGTTCCTTTATGTTCTCATTCCCCATCCCCTACCCTCCATTGCCTCCCCATCCCCAGTTTACTCAAGAGATCTCATCTATTGCCCCTTCCCAGGGTGATCCATGCATCCCTCTGAGAGTCCTCCATGTTAGCTAGCTTCTCTGGAGCTGTGATTTGTAGTCTGGTTATCCTTTGCTTTCCATTTAGTATCCACTTATGAGTGAGCACATACCATGTTTGTCCTTCTGAGTCTGAGTTACCTCACTCAGGATGATATTTTCTAGTTCCATCCATTTGCTTGCAAATTTCATGATGTCATTGTTTTTTACTGCTGAGTAGTACTCCATTGCCATCATCAAGAAAAGAAATTCAGACTGAAGAAATAGCTCCATGTTTTAGAGTACTTTTATTGCAGAAGATCCAGGTTTGGTTTCCAGCACTGACATGGTAGCTCATAACCATAATTCCAGTTCCAGGGGATCTGGCAACCTCTTCTGAAATCCTCAAGCACAACCCATGGTACACATACAGACATACACACAGGCAAAACATTCATACACATAAAATAAATAAATTTTAAATTCTTTTAAAGAAAAGGCATTCCGTTTTTAAAATATGCACAAGAAAGCCCAAGTGTGACAGCATGCCTATAACCTGAACACTTAGGAGGCTGAGGCCAGTGGGGTATTATGAGTTTAAGGACAGTCTGGACAACATAGTGAGTTCTGTACTAGCCAGGACTACAGGGAAAGATCTGTCTCAAGATTTAAAAAAAAAAAAATGAGCATAGGAGAAGAACTTTGTGAATAATGTCTTGAGTTGGTTCTCATACTGCCTTAATAGCTATTCTGAGCAAGGTGACTTACGTCTTGACAGCCTCAGTCAGCTAAGCAGTCAAGGGTGTGGCTTTATGAAGTAAGTCTAGTATTTCCATAATAAAGTGGTTGTTGAAGAAGCAATCAATCATGTCCATTTTAAGTCCTTCCTGAAAAGCAGCCAGGTCTGGTTTAGTGGGAAAATATAAAAATGCCACTTCATTCACCAGTGAAAAATTCCTGATTTGTTTCAAGTTCTAAAACGTAGAGTGTGTTTTGCCTATGTGCATTGGCCCCAAACCTAAAATGAGCATGTGAGGTAGAGAAATCTGCCTGCAGGGTCCTCAATGTATTTCCAGCTCAAATAGAAATCGCACTGTTGTATCCAGCCAGATAAAGCTGATATGTAAATGCCACTTTCCCATTTGCACTTGAAAAATCATGACAGTTCAGACACATCTGAAACTTCTTCCATCACAGAACATATGTGTACGCTCACCTGACTAGGGCCTAGCAGAATCATGACATAGGAAGTTTATTCCCTAAATGTCTCAAAGCCTCTTCCTTTCCATTTTCTCCCACGGATGACTAGACATCACTTTGATTTTGAAATTAAACAGTCTTTTCATTTACATCCAGTCAAGCAGGAGGAAAATAAGCTGAAACAAAGGAACTGGACCCAAAACAATCACACTAGCAGAAGCCTGATACCGGGATGAAAGATGGTAAATTATCACTTTGATTTCTAGAAATTGATCTTAACTACTACTAAACACATACAACACAACACAGAGTTGCTGCTCGTCCTTGTGATCTGTTCGGGCACATTAAGATTCATAGATGCCGACATCCCAGAACAATAAGGACTGCTGATGGGCAATTGATTTTTAAATCTTTGGTTGAAACTGTTTAGACTACAAAATGCAGGATAGATTTTACTACCCCTGTGGCTGACCCTTGTGTAGCTTGAATGCCAACCCATCATACTAAACATCTCTCTTTAAAATAAAATCAGAGAAAAGCAGTCCCTGACTGGATATTTATCCCAGCCCACCCGTACTCATGGCTCATTTAGAGATAAATGGTTTAATTTAAAATAATTCACAAGGTGCTGATGAAAGCCTCAAAGCTAAAGGGGAAAGCCATACATCTAACCACAAGCTACATCCTTCTGAAATGCTTGAGTTTATTCCTTCTTGGTAAGGAAGCGTTTAAGAGGAAAACAAGTTTGTAAAAAGGAAGAAGAGGTCTGGAGAGATGGCTCAGGTGGTAAAGTGCTTGCCTGGTAAGCAGGAGGACTTAAGTTCAATCCCCAGAACCCACATTAAAAAGCTGGGTGTGGTGGTGCATTCCTTGTAATCCAGCACCAGGAAGGTAGAGACAGGAGGACCTCCGGGACTTGCTGGCCAGCTAGCCTAGTCCACTTTGCAAGCTCCAAGCCAGTGAGAGATCTGTCTCAAAACACAAGCTGGAGTGGACAGCACCTAGGGAACTACAGCGGAGGATGTCCTCCAGTCTGCATATTTGCGTGTACACGTGTGCACACAAGAAACACTTCTGCACTTTTAAAATCCGGGACTTCATTCAAGGCTGTTCAAACGTTTCTACATTTTTCCAATCATTGGCTCACAACTGAACTTTCAATTTCAACTCTCTTCAAATTGCCCAAAAACTTTCCCTTAGTAAGAAAATCCAACACTGTAGCTCAAGACAATAAAACAAGCATCTCTAAAACTATGATCCTGCTTTTGAATGGAAACATAACACGGTTTGTTGATGAAAGAAAGAGAAAAGAAAAGACACTGATATCTATTTGTTGCCTAAACACCAGGCACTGTTTTCAAGTGGTTAAAGTGTTGTCTTAGCCAGTAAATATTCAGATATTTCAAAATATTCATTCATCTCAATTCTCTGTCTCTTCCCCCTTCTCTGTGTGAGTGTGTGTGCTTGTGTCTGTGTGTGTGTCTGTGTGTGTATGTCTGTCTGTCTGTCTGTGTGTGTGTGCACGCACGTGTGTTAGAGCTGATTAAAAAACAAATGTGAAACTGGACAAAGCTGCAGCCCTTTGAACTCCCTGTGGACTTTCGAATATACACACTTGATGTCAAGATTCAAACTTCTTTTTATCTAGTTAACCCTAAATTTTTGAGATTTTTCTATCTACATTAAGTGATATGAAAAAGGGTTGATACCTTGTAAACATTGGCGAAGGAAGTGGTGACATTCTGAACAGCTCTGTATGGGGGCCGGGGAAGTGTTCACATTACAGTGTGCCAAACAGCTTTGCATCACTATGGTAAAAACCCAAGATCATCAAAGTATAAACAGAAAGGTTGCTTTGGGCTCACAGTTTTAGAGGTTCTAGTCTATAACCCCTTGATCCAGGTGCCTTTGGGACTGTAGCAAGGTAAACCATCAAAGCAATAGCACATATAGAACAAAACCATAAGGCAAAAAGACAGAGGGAGAAAGTGGTCCCCAAGTCCCCTTTGTAGACATATCTTCAGTGACCTAATCATCCCCCAGACCCCACTTCTAAACATTTTCACCACCTCCCTATAGAACCAAGCCGTCAGCACATGAGTCTTTAGGGATACTGAATATTTAACCTGTAACACACAGCACAACAGCCAACGTCCTGCTCATTTCTTGCCCCGCATCTTAACAATCCAGACTACAACAGCAACTTCGCTTTGGAGTTATCCTGGTGATGGTCAGCTACAGAAGTGAGCCAAGAAGACAAGGTTAGGAGAGAAAGAGAGGAGAGGAGAAAGGGAAGTCTTGGTGGGGAGCTGCTGAAGAGCAAGATTGTCTCAGATCAATGCACGCCTGTATTATTCAGCCAGAAATCACGGAAAGATGTTTTAACTCACCAACCAGATTTGAATCAAAAGCAAGTCACATAGCTCTGTCCAGAAAAAAAAAGAGGTGGTCTTAGGAAGGAGAGTTAAGTCAGAAGAAGAACTGAGAGCCTGAGTAAAATTTTCCCTTTGAACTGTTTTGAATACAATCCCATATTCATCTTCTGAAAAACAGACACACACACACACACACACACACACACACAAATGGAAATATCAAATGGTTGCTTATGGACACAGAAAGCACTGCCACTTAAAATGTTTCCTCTGTGAATTATGTATGAGCTGTGGCTTTGTGCTCTCATTATTTCTGGGTTTAGCACCAATGAGGAGACCTTGTCAGTTATCTCCGATGCAGGGAAGAAAAGACTTCTCATCGATCAGACCAGGTGTCACATAGCTGCTCCTTTGATACAAAAGAATGAGTTACTAATGGGGCGAAGAGCATGCTCAGCCCAATCCAAACAGGGAGATAAATAGATTCTTCAATCTATTAATTGCAAAAGGTTCGTTGTCATTCTGCGTCTTTCTTAGAGGTAGGATGAGGGCATTGAATACATTCACTGAATAAAAAAATTACCATATTTATATCCAGTGAAACTCTTCATAATGTTGATGTTTGGAGACATAACTAATGACATCCTCATAAGCTTCTCTCTCTCTTTCTCTCTCTCTCTCTCTCTCTCTCTCTCTCTCTCTCTCTCTCTCTCTCTCTCTCTCTTTCTCTCTGTGCACATGTGTATGTATGTGTGTGTGTGTGTGTGTGTGTTCATGTGGATGTGTGCAAGCACACATGTGGGAACGTGCCTGTACATGTTTTTTCTGGAGGCCAGAGGTTGATGTCAAGCATCTTCTTCAGTTGTGTTCCACCTTGCTTTTTAAGACAACACTGAACCTGAAGTTCACCAAATCACCTAGGTGGCTATCCAGTGAGCTCCAGGAATCCTCCTATATCTATCTTCTCTGTATCTATCTTCTCTATATCTGTCTCTTATAGACACAAGCTACCATGCTGAGGTTTTTACATGGATTCTAGGGACTGAATTCTGCTCATTGTGCTTGTAGAGCAAGCACTTACTGACTAAGCCATCTCCCCAGTCCTCACCTCAAATTTTTAACATATGCCATGCATTTTAAAGTTCATGTTTGACTGCAAGAACTGAGAAAGCTGATCAGCAATGTCTTGAACAAATTCTTTTTTATTAGTGTCTTACAACTGACAAACTGAGCAGGCTTCATTCAAGCCTTTGATAGTTCCAGGGTCTGCCTAAAGCTCCCTCAGCCCATCTCAAAACTACTTACTGTAGATATCCCCACAAGGCCAGAACAGAAAAACAAATGCTTCCTGTGTAATCTTGCTGGCTACAAGTTTATCACTGGCTGACTATGGTGGTTTGAAAGAAAATGGCCCCCAAAGGAAGTGACACTCTTAGGAAGTGTGGCTTTGTTGAAGTGGGTATGGCCTTGTTGGAAGAAGTGTGTACTGTGGAGGTAGACTTTGAGGTCTCATATACGCTCAAGGTACACCCAGTCTCTCAGTTCACTTCCTGTTACTTGCAAGATATAGAACCCTCAGCTCCTTCTTTAGCACCATGTCTGCCTGCATGCCACTGTCAAGAACTTGAAATATGCAGGGGTGGTGGTTCCCACCACATCTCCCTTTGACTCTCCTATCCGGGCAGTGCAGAAGACAGAAGTTGGTATCAGGGACTGAGATATTGTTGTGATAGGCCTGACCATGTTGTTGCTTAAAATAATATGGACTTTGGGAGTTTGGATTAGGAAATCAGTGGAATATTTTAAGTGATGCTTAGTGGGCCATTCTAGTAGGAGCAAGGAAGACAGTGGTGCTAAGAATTATTTGAACCTTGGGCCTGGCTAAAGAGGTTTCAGAGGAGAAGAATATTGACATGTGGCCTAGAGATCATTCTTGTGATGTATTGGTGAAGAATTTGTCCTTGTCCAAATAGTCTGCCTGAGGCTAAAGTGAAGAGTTTTGGATTAATTCTCTGGCAGAGAAATTCTCAGAACAGCCTACTATAGACTCTGTCCTATGGTTATTAGTGGTAACTCTAAAAAAGATTTATAATGAAAAAGAGCAAGCTGAGCAAGGTAAATTATAAAATGTAAAATTTGAGGAGAAGGGAGTGCCAGGAAGTGAAATGGAGCTAAATCCTATGTTCAAGGAGATAAGAAGATTAAGAAACAAAATAAAAGCAGTGGTAACCTCAGGGTAAGATCCTACCCAGCTAAATTTCCAACTTATGAAGCGGGGAATGTGAAGGCAATACAGACCCCATCTTAGGGTAGGGCCACCATCTTAGAGCATCTGCTTTACTCAGTTCCAGAAAGGACCTCAGGAATGTACCATGACAACCTGAACAGATACAGAGCAGCATTCTCCTGCAGACATCCTATCTGCCGTTTATGGCCCTTGAAGATATCTAGATAATCCTGCTGAACAATCCAGATATTCCTGTTCAGCGGGTTGTGGTTCCCCGCCAAAAGTCTAACCCAATCATTTCAAATGTGGTCTTGCACCCAAAGTCTAGACCAATAGTTTCAAAAAAAAATTACTTTGCCCCATATCCCTTCTACCCAATCCCAAGCATGCAATTCCAAGCTTGCGATTTTTCCCTATAAAAACTCTCTACACCTGGGCTCATGGCCGCAACCACATTTCCTTCCATCTGTCATGTGGTGGCCCAGGTTGAACCTTATGTGCTTGCATGGGGGAGAGGGGAGAGAAAAGGAACTAAAGAAAAGCTTAGAGCTGGGTGTGGTGGTGCACACCTTTAATCCTAGCACTTGGAAGTCAGAGGCTGGCAGATCTCTGAGTTTGAGGCCAGCCTGGTCTACAGAGCAAGTTCCAGGACTGACAAGCTTAGGCAATGGAGAAAACCATGGAAAACAGGAAGCTGGTGAAGATGCAATTAAACAAGGTGGCAATGTTCCAGCCTCAGTAAGCAGCAGAACTTGGCAGCTTCAGCCACATGGTTCTGGACTTAAGGATAGGAAAAAGGAGTTATGGAATATTCCTTCACAACTAAGGAAAGCCATTGAGGCCAGGCACATGTCAGGGGTGTCACTGAATGGAGGCCTAGTAGAGAGGCCATTGTGTGAAGCTGTGAAGTTGAAACCTGGATTGCCTTGGAGACCCCAAGATGTTGCAGATGCCAGAGCTATAGGATACCTGCCGAAGAAAACCGCCAACAGGGAGTGGAACCAGCCCAAGAGGAAAAAGTGTGTTGCAGTCAACAAAGCTGAAAGGAGTTGGAGATCTGAAGAGCGCTTTGACATCAGACATGGAGATGTAGAGTTTGGAATTTGCTCAGCTAGTTTTCAGTCTTGCTTTGGTCCAGTATTTCCTGTGTTTTGGAATGGTAACGAATATCCTGTACCATTATATGTTGGAAATATGTAATCTGTTTTATGATTTGATTTTATAGGGGACTGCAGTTAAGAGATTACATGAATCTCAGAAGAGACTTTGAACTTTAGAGTTTTAAGCATTGTTGAGACAATGATAGACTACGGGGACTTTTGAAGTTGGACTGAATGCATTTTTACATTATGATATGGCTATAAGCCTTTGAGCCCAGGGAGTAGAATGTGGTGCTTTGAAAGAAAATGGCCCCAAAGAGAGAGGCACTATTAGGAGATGTGCAGATTTGGAGTGGGTGTGGCCTTGTTGGAGGAAATGTATCACTCTGGAGGCAGGCTTTGAGATCTCATACATGCTCAAGCCACACCCAATGTCTCAATTTACTTCCTGTTGCATGTAAAATGTAGAACTCTCAACTCCTTTAACATCATGTCTACCTACATGCTGCCATGTCCCACCACGATGATAATGGGCTAAACCTCTGAAACTGTTAGCCACTAAATTAAATGTTGTCTTTTATAAGAGTTGCTGTGGTCATGGTGTCTCTTCACAGGAATAGAAACCCTAACTGACACTGACTCAGTCAGAAAAAAAGAATCATATTTTCAGTCCTTATAGCAAAACCAAGAGGGAAACAGTTTGTTCTAGTTTTATTTCTGTTACAATGATAAATATCCTTGGCACAGGGAAGGAAGAGTTTATTTGGCTTATGATTCCAAGTTACAGTCCATCATTCAGAGACAAGTCAAGGCAGGAACTCAAGCAGCTAGTCACATATCTTCACAGTTAAAAGCAGAGAGAATAAGCATAGCTTGGGTGGCTTTGGGCTAGCTTTCTAATGCTATTCAAAATCCCTGCCTTGGGAACAGAACCGCCTACAATGGGCTGGGTCTTCTACATTGATTATCAGTCAAGACAACCCCCCACAGACATGCCCCCAGGTCAACCTGATCTGGATAGTTCCTTAGTCTGATTCTCATCCTATGTGATTCTAGGCTGTATCAAGCCATCAGTTTAAACTAACCAGCAAATAAATGCTTGATAAACCAACAGGTAGCATATCAGCATATGTATTCATATCTCATTGAACCTTAAATTTCTTAGTTTTTTTTAGGTACAATATTGAGAAATAACTCAGTCATTAACTGTGGTGGGAAGAGTTGCAGAAAGGCCTATGGCAGTGGGAAGGACTGTTGGAGCTTCTCTATCCTCAGTCCTCTTAGGTGTTAAAATGATAAGTGGGTATCAGCCACACTGTTTTCATGCAGACAATGTCAAGTCTAATAGTTGGAATATGATTGTATTTATCTGCCTACACACTTCCTAAATCAGATTCCACCTCAAACTTCCTTCTGAGGTGGTATTAGCATGTATACTGATTCATTTTTATTGTCACTTTGACATAACCTAGAGTCACTGGGAAGAGGAAACTTCAGTTGAAGAATTGTCCCTATCAGATTGCCCTATGTCCATGCCTATGGGGAATTGTCTTGACACAGGAGGCAACAACCAACTATGATATTACCATCCCTAGGCAGGTGGTCTCAGACTATATAAGAAAAAGAGCTGAGAGTCAGAGTGTAAGCCAGTTAGCAGCATTTCTCCACTGTTCTTGACTCTACTACTATCTCAAGTTTCTGCCCAACCTCCCTCAACATTGGATTGTGACCTGGAAGTATAAGCTGAAAAAAAACTTTTCTTCCCCAAGTTGCTTTTGGCCAATTTGTTTTATCACAGCAACAGAAAGCAAATTAGAATAGCATGTTTGACTCACTGTAAATCACAGACACATGCATGAAGTGTTGTCTTGTGGACCAGCACATCTCTAACCAGGGTTATGATGCTCAGTAAACCATGCAGCCTCCTACTACAAAACACAAAGAAAGGTGGCTAGCTCTGGAGGCCCCCAGGTTCACCTTCAACCCCACTTCTAGAACATCAAGTTTGGGACAGTTCAGTTTTCTCAAAAGGTAACATTGCTCACTACCCAGCTGATATCTTGATCTCATCTATGACAATGAACTTGCCTCTTTGGAGTTGTAGTAGTGAGGATGGCCAGGGCCTAAGTTGATCCCACATGGCCATCAAGTCAAAATAGCCTCAACATTGTATCTATGATCTGCCAGGTACCTTTTTCCAAGCTGGGCTTTACCTGGACAGATCAGCGTGTGTGATTAGTGTGCAGGCCTAGTCTTCACAATGCTCAATGCATGCAGCTCAGTGGTTGTCAACCATACAGCAGAAAGAAAACCTCATAGCAAAGCACCTGAGACCATCATATTCCCTATTGAGGTTACATGTGAATCCTAAGCCCCAGGCATTTTAGAAGGAAAATGTATGAATGTCATCAGAGTAGAAGAAGCATTTGTTATTAGCATCCTTAGATCCAAATACTGGTTCAAATTTGGCTCTATTAAAACCTCAGATTAGGTCTGGGCAGTGGTGGCACACGCCTTTAATCCCAGCACTCGGGAGGCAGAGCCAGGCAGATCTCTGTGAGTTCGAGGCCAGCCTGGTCTACAGAGCGAGATCCAGGACAGGCACCAAAACTACACAGAGAAACCCTATCTTGGGGGGAAAAAAAAAAAAAGATCTCAGATCAACTGGACTGGACCCATTCTCTTTGCTTACCAGGATTCCTGCCAAACAAGCTAGTATTCTTCCCAATGATAGTCTTACCAATCAAGAGGAAGAGACAGGCATATCCTCCAGAAGAATCTTCTCTTTGTTTTATTTTATTTTTGAGACAGGGTCTTATGTATCCCAGCTGGCCTTCAGCTCTCTATGTAGCCAAGGATGACCTTAGACATCTGATGCCCCTGCCTCCACCTCTTGCGTGCTGGGATAACAGGTATGTGCCATGGTGCCCAGTCTGTGTGATGCTAGGGTTTGAACCAGGCCAGCATTCTACCAACTGAGCTTCATCTCCAACCCATATTTTTCTCTCTTTGAAGAATGGTAATGAGTCTGTGATTACAGAATTTTTCTAACAAGTAGCATGCTAAAGGATGTTATCAGGTATATAATTACTGTAGTTACTCTAACAAGTGTTATGCTGATGTTTAGAAAGCTGGGCTCTGTGGCTTAGTCAGCATCAGCATTTAAGATTCACTGATGGAGTGCTTTGAAATGTGAGTACTGAGGCCAATGGTCACCATAGCATCTGGAGTCTCAGCAGAGTCAGGGGTTCTTTGGAGGTAACCCTGAATCCTTTGTGCTCCTTATGTGTGCAAATCTCAATGTGAGATTAGCTGCCTCTCACGGTTAGGAGTTTCTTTCCTCAAATTGTTTACCCAATCCAACAAAAAGAATTTTTTTCTTTTCTTTTCTTTCTTTCTTTCTTTCTTTTATTTTTGTATATGTATGTGTGTGTTTGTTTTTTGTATGTTTGTTTTGCTTTTTTGAGACAGGATCTCACTATTATATAATTTTAACTATCCTAGAACTCTGTGCATAGATCATGCTGACCTCAAACTCCCAGAGATCTGCCTGCCTCTGCCTCAGGAGTGCTGGAATTAAAGATGTGTACCACCACACCCTGCTGAAAAAATAATAAATAAATAAATAAGCATTTCAGAACTGGACCTTGACAGCTTATAGACAATAGAAGAGATGAAAATTCTGCCTGTGTTTTGTCTGTGTATTTGTGATCTTCAAATTCACCTGGTCACAAGCATGACCCAGAAACATTGCTAAAAGACAGACTTCCAGGGACCTGACAAAGGCGTGTACTTTCCACAGTTCAGTCTTGTGTCTTGACAGGAAGCTCGGAAGCTCGTGTCAGCATTTATGTGTTTAATAGTGACTCAGAGATTCTCCTGATTAAATCAGCTCAGGGGGAGGGGGAGGGGCATTAGCCTGTCTGGTGTGTTTCACAAGAGGACTCTTAGTTACTCCAGAACTGGTGGGGGCAGCTTGGCAGGGAGGGAACCCTGGAAGGAAGGCAGTCATGGTGCTGGAACTTCCACAGGCTGCAGCCCCACAGCATCCTTATCATAGTTCCATACTCCATCTGACTCAACTGGCCTCTCCAGAGTCCGATGGCTTCAGACAAGCCACTTGTCCTGTGCAGCTCTGTTTTCTAATTCATCTGGTAGATAAGCCTTCAGCAAAGGCAAAGGTTCCTTGTCTTCCCATCTCTAACACTGACCCAACTCTTTCAATCACCCCTTCCCACCCTCTCAGATGCCCACAGCTCTGTTACGTCCATAATCCTAATTCCTTCTCTCCTACCATGCCAGCCTCCTTCCCCGACCTGTGAGTATGTGCAGATGACATAGAGTTCAGGACCTGAAAACAAGGGACAAGTTGTATATCCTCACTTTCTGGAGAAATTCAATACTCATCATGTGGATAGATGAATGAAAATAGATTAAAAAAAAAAAGTCCCCTTGATACTATCAATACTTCTCACTGAATTTTCACTTAACCTATACCCCGGTGCCAACTCATATTTATTTTTAAGATTCTCTTGAATTGCCTGCCTTTCAGCTGCTCCAAACACTCTTGTTCGTGTACGAAAAACACACAGTTTGTTGTGACTATAAGCAACTACAGAACACATGATTTTTAGTGTTGTTCTAACTATAGAAGTCAGAGAAAAAGATGGGTAGATAAATATAATTATATGGAGATAGATAAATATAATTATATGGGAACCGAAACATATCTCACAGCAATAGCTAAAAATTGCAGTGTTCAAATTTTTAAAGTTTGCATGATTTTCTTTAAATTAACTTTTTCCCCACAAGGCAATGGAGTTAATTGAATTTAATGTAGTTAAATTTACTTGACCAGTGTTTCAAGTAAGTAAGAAATGAAGTTACCTCTGCTCTGAGCCTCACAGATGCCTCATATTTGTGCTGTACTGTCGGTGTCCATTTCAGGTGTACAAGACACTGACATGTAACTTCCTGGGCGCACTAGCAATGTTTGGAGAATAAGAACGTAGAGGACACTTGCCTCTTCTCATTTCCAGAGATGACCATCAGTTAACATGCTGGTGAAAGAAAAACTTCCCCACTAGAAGCCAAACTTTTCTAATTCTAGCCCAGTTATGCCTCTAGATCAGAAATGCCCACAGCGTGTGTTTTCACTCACCTGATTTTGAACTAATTAGAGAAGAATTTAGAGTGTGGAAACTGAAACTTAAAAAGAGACAAAAAATTATTGCAGAAAAAGCTTGAAAGTAAAACCATGTTAGTCAAATAGTGACCGGAAGTAGGATTGCAGGCAGGCTGATAGTCTCTGCAAAAACTCAGAATACAAAGCACAAAGAAGCTGGGAGCTCTTACACACCAAACACCAGCAATAAAATGGAATTGTGCGCATGATCACTGGGGTTGATCACTGGTGAAGGTTTCCCAGTGCAAGGAGCCAATACATTGTGAAAGAGCCTTCCTGGGGGGGGGGGGGGGGGATGTGCAGATCTTATTATGGAGTCATTAAACTCCATGAACATGATATTTGAAAACAGAATCAGAATATATTATATACCAAACCTTTGGACAGTCTATGTACATGATAAAAAATATTTTCTTTCTATCTCTGGTTTCTATCGTTCAGAGATTTATTTCTTTGACACATATTGGTATTATTTTACTTTTAGTTTTATACTTTAGAACACTGGTGGTGCTTTCTTCCAGCATCAGATATGCTGTTACAAAACTTCTATTTAAAAACTTGAAATGAGAATTATTTAGTTCAAGTTAAATGAATGAAAGTGCACTCCCAGAGACTGCCTAGAGCTGGGTAGATAATAGTGTACCAAAGAAATGCCCACCTGTGCTACTGCAACAAAGTATGTCTTTCTGAGAAGTCTATAAATAACGGAATTTCTTTCTGGTCTGGCAATGCTAGAGGCAGGGAAGTTCAAGAGCAAGGACACTATGGTTGCCTCCAAGTTTTGTAAAGTATAAATAAAGCCACTGTAAAGATTCAGGTGCACTTATTTGGTATTTCACATCTAGATCTTAACCCGTTTGCCACCTGCCCAGAGACTCTTGAGTTATGAGATGCTGTTAACTGGATGGCTTGGACCCTCGTGGACAGAGGGGTTCTCTTTAGCCTGTACTGAGTTCTCTCGTGCACTTGGGCTGATCTCTGCGCTCCGCTCTTCTCACAGAATGCATCCTCTCCACTGTCGTTTTTAACAAGCTTGTGCCACCAGCATGCTCCCTGCTAGGGTCTGTCTCCCAGCATCAGTCCATGCTCCGGTATTCTCTGGGTCTCCCTGAAGAATCTGTTTTTCTGGTTTAAATAAAAAATAATTAAACTACATTTTAACTAGGTGTTGTCTAGAACAAAGCACTCTTGCTGTTTCTGTTAGTATCATAACCTTATAACCAACTGAGAGAAAATTCACGGGACTAATCTTCCTAATTTAAGATGGCAAGGTATCTTTCTGTGGTTCTAATATTGCTGGTGTCCTTAAGTAAAGGTGTTTTATTTTTACATTTTGGGGAGTGCCCTGGCACACCTGTAGAGCTCAGAGGACAGATCGCAGGAGTCAGTTCTCTCTTTCCACCATGTGGGTTCAGATGATCAAACTCAGGTGGTCAGGCCTGGTGGCAAACACCCTTAGCTGCTTAATCTGTGTCTCCAGCCCCTGTAGAGGCTTTTAAAGCTTTAGTCCTCAAGGTCCATTCTCCTCTCCCTATCACCTTGTTTGTGGCTATTATAAACAGAGTTGTTTCCACTTTATTGTTTCTCTCTAGTGGTTATGTGTATATATGAAAACTATTGATTTGGGTATATGAGTTCTGCTCCCTCTCACCCTATTGAACTCTCTTTCTGCTTCTAGTAGTATTTCAAATGGACTCTCTTGAAGGTGCTATGTATGCAGCCATAGTCTAGTCAGACAGCACTTGTATTACCTGCTCCTTCCAATTATTACACCTCTAACTTATTTCTCTTGTGCTGAGTGGTAGCTTTAACAGATACCAAATAATGGAACTCCCCTGGGCATTCTAAAGGCAACAGAAATGCCTCTGAGTTTCCCCATTAAGCTATGTGTTTTGTCAGACACTGGCTCCATTCCCCAGCCATGATCATCTTTCTCTATTGTATTCTAAACACAACCTATATTCGTATTTTATCTAAAGTCATGGTTTTGTCAGATGCTGGCTCTGTGTCCATGTTCACAGTTATCTTTTTGTATTGTAGCTTTACATATAATCTAATTTCACATTTATGGAAGAAATGAGCTATACTGTAAATTTAATAATGAGCTATACTGCGTGTTTAGTAAATAATAATTTATTTAGAAAATTTTAATTATCTTCAATTGTGATTTTCTCAATCAAGTGTGTATGTTCAACATAGTGTTTTTGTTTTCTATAGCTCTTCCTCATGATATTCTATAGGGTCTTACTTTTACTCCAATTTAGATTGTGTATTTTGGGGGTTGGTGTTTTGTTTTGTTGTTTTGTTTTTTTTTAAGATAGGGTTTCTCTGTATAGCCCTGGCTGTCCTGGAACTCATTTTGTAGACAGGGCTGGCCTTCAGCTCACAGAGATCTGCCTGCCTCTGCGTCCCTGAGTGCTGGGATTAAAGGCATGCGCCACCACTACCCGGCTTAATTGTGCCATTTTTTAGATTGATTTATTTCATTTTATGTACAGGAATGTTTTGGTTACATGTATGTCTCTGTACCTCATGTGTGCCTGATGCCTGGAACTGGGGTCATAGAGGAGCTGTCCTGTGGGTACTAAACCCGGGTCCTCTAGAAGAGCAACAGTGCTCTTAACCACTGAGCCACCTCTCCAGCCCTCAATTTGGGCCATTTTAAGAGAAAATAGGTCGACCAAAAATCATGTGTCAAGTGATGGTCTCGCACAAGTTTTCATTTGAGAGACTATGGCAGCACTGCGTGACAGAGTAGATGCTGCTGGCACCACACCCAAGCCCCTCCAAGTTCTTCCTCTTGCATTGCCGCTCCATGCACTGGCTGGGAACCGCTCATAGCTACGTCTTCTGACAATTGCCTTGGCCAAAGGCAGCTGGTGCTCTTGGAATACCTGTAGCTGACATCTCACCCAGAGTACAGAACCTCCCAGCCTTGCCTCAAGGTACGACAACCATGTCCTATCCTTCGTATTTCAGAGTTTTCTGTCAGGTCAACCTCAGACTACAGCAAAATCTCCTCTTCACCCAGCTTTCTGCCCTGTCCTGATTTACTATGAATTACCTCCTAGAATCTCCCACTCAGCCTCTGATTTGGGGTATCCTGACCTAAGACACATTATTTATACAAAGCATCATTATGGGGATTACAAATACATGGGGGTATGCTCAGCTTCGAGACCCTTTTGCATTGGACATTAACTCCACATCCTAGGTATCAAGGACTAACAAACTGGGAACCAGCCAGGTGGTGGTGGCACACACCTTTAATATCAGCACTCAGGAAGCAGAGGCAGGCAGATCTCTGAGTTTGAGGCCAGCCTGATCTACAAAATGTTCCAGGACAGCCAAGGCTACACAAAGAAACCCTGCCTTGAAAAACAAAACAAAACAAAAACTTGGAACCGAAGTATCACAAAGAGAGTGCATCTCATTTCCAGGCAACAACAGGTGACTTCTGCCCACTTATGCCACCTCATACACCTTTAACTCATCCACGGAAACCAAAATTCACAAGACTTAAAGACTAAATTTTTTTTGTTTTAACACAAGCAGGATCTGATGAAGGGTGGGGAGTACCATATCTTACAGACCTGAGGACTCCTCTTGGGCTATTCTATACCTCTATATTAGAACCAGAGGATGAGAGACTTAAGAAAAACTTGTTTTCTTAGAGGCTACAATACAGCTTGTGTTTCTAGTAATTTTTGCTTATATTTTTGATATTGAACTCTATTTTCCAACTCTTAAAAGAATAATGCAACCAAGTCACCCCTCTGCAGCATTTGAGGGGAGAAATGACAAAATGTCTATCTTCTGTTCTCCCAAAATTGAGACTGCCAGCCTTGAACTCAGCCGACCCTAATAAGAATTTCTATAGTTTTCTTTTTTCTATGTAATTCTTGAGCATTTACTTTTCACTTCTTCCTGTTTTAATTTTCCAATCTTTCTGTTTCACTCCTTGTGTCCTCTTGTTTCTTTCCCCAAGTCTTCCCTTCCACCCATCGCTCTGATTTACCACTCCCCGATGTCTAGATCCTATAGTGCTGCAGCAGCCTCCTGCCTATGACCTCATCCTCCTCCCTCTACTCATCCATGGTGCTGCACTGAACCCACCCAGGGACAACAATGTCACTGTCCTGATCAAAAGGTTCATTAACAGTCCCATTGTCTAGTATGTAAGATCTAATATCTATCTTAAGGGTGGCATTCCAGACCCTCTGCCATCAATTTCTACTTGCCTTTTAAGCCTAACAGCTACCACTTTTGTTTATAAATCTCTCACTGATACCAAAATGAACTTTTCAGTGGTGCGTGCACGAGACACACACACACACACACACACACACACACACACACACACACACACACACAAATTAGGCATGTTCTTGATCCTGTCCATGTTTTGTGTCACTGTATTCATTCTACCTAAGATATGCCATCTCTCAGGACTTGCTCAAACACTGAAGTCCACACACACAGGATCTTATTTTACAGATCTTCTGCTTCTATACTGTCTCCCTAAATACATGCGAAAGGGTAGGACCATGTTTTAAGATCTTTTGTCTCCAGTGTTACTTAGCTTGGTGCTGGCATGTTGTAGATGAGATTAATGAAAAGTGAATCAGCAAATAATGCATTTCTTGAGCCGAGTAATTGTACTAAGTACGGCAGAGCTTGGAGTCGAGCAGCGTTGAGAATTAATGAGGGGCAAAGGAGAAGCAGCTTCCTTTTTCTACAGCTCTAATTTCCATGGAATCAAAAGAAGCCAGGGCCTCGGGAGCCACAGTGCCTACTCCCAAAGAGAAGCCTGAGCTAGAGTGTGTGTGTGCCAGCCATCTGAACGCTGAGGCACTCCAAGGAAGAGTTAGAAATGCTACTTTGCATCCCTCGAAATACCTGCTTTAATGAAGCTGGAATCTGAAAACGCTTTCTCCATCAAGAGAGTGTCCTCATTAAGTTCCTCAACAGTCCATGGATCCTGTTAACTCTTTCAATTAGAAAATGGCTCCCAGGCCTCCTGGGAGAGGTGACTAGCTGGCTCCTGCTGCTCCCTGTAGCCTTAGCTCTTGCTGACAAATGACTGTCAGCTCCACCTCCAGGACCCCCAGCCAGGAGTTAGCCCTCCTAGGGTACAACTAAGTGAGAGGATTTCTGGACCCAAGGAAAGCTTGCCAGTCATAGTATGTAGCTGTTTTCAGCTTTCCCTGGGAAGAAAGTACAAGGTCTTTACTTGTATTCTCTTTTTGCTTTTCTCAAAGCAGGGTAGCTACAGCTGGAGAACTAAACGTGTCCTCGAAAAATCACTGTGAAACTAAATTCCACCACAGGGGAAAGAGACAGTAGGAAGACAGCATGTTCTGGACTCCTGAGTCCTTTTATGAAATGGCTGGAAAGATGGCTCAGAGGTTAGAAGCACTAGCTGTTCTTCCAGAGGTCCTGAGTTCAATTTCCAGCAATCACATGGTGGCTCACAACCATCTGTAATGAGATCTGGTGCCCTCTTCTGGCCTGCAGGGACATATGCAGACAGAACACTGTATATTGTTAAATAAATAAATCTTTTTAAAAAAAAAAAAAAAGAAAGAAAGAAAGAAAGAAAGAAAGAAAGAAAAAGAAAAGAAAAGAAATGGAAGTCGCCAGAGCCGGGAGAGCAATGAGAGTGGCCAGGAGGCAGTGGGTGTGGGTGTGGGTGTGTGGAGGGGTTTGCTAAGGAAAAAAGGGACAAACACAGCTAGGGAGTGTTTTAAACCTGGGACAAGTGGCTGAGGTGCCTGTATAACAAATCAAAGTGGACTCTTGCCCCACGTTTTCCCAGTGTCCCTCAGTCTCTACCTATTACAGGGCCCTCCTGGCTCCCTACCCTGAACTCCCCAGGCCAGGGGACTGGGCTGCTCTTCCCTATATAATCCAGTTATTTTGGTTACAAGCTCTCTTGTACCTTTGGGCCTCCTGGCTGCTGCACCTGGTTTCCCTCTTTCCCCTCTTCCTTCCCCTCCCCCTCTCCTCACATGGCTCAGTCTGGTGTTGTCCACTCTGGACTCTCCCACATATCTACAATAAGCTTTCTCCTTCACCATACGTAGGAGCAGTCATGTTCCTTTCCTTTTTATTTCTTTTCTCGTTCAGGGAGCTGTCCAGGAGAGAAGCGAGGATAGCGGATTAACCTTTGCAGCCAATGCATACACACATTTGCCTCCACTCAGTCTTCCATCTGATCCAAGCTGGGCATGGGAATAGAGACAGAGGTCACTCAGGCTTCAGGATTTAGTTCTCAACGGAGCAATTCTCAACTTAGAACAAGTCTGTATCAAGTACTTCACAAGGCTCTCAGCACTGTTTGCACTTGGAAAAGTAAATCCTATTAAAAATGGAAGGTCTGCTCCACTGGGGGCCCAATTTGCATATCATCTCTTTAAAGAAATGGTTCATACATAAATTTATCAAAGGATTTAACAGAGTCCGGTAAAATCTGAGGCTAAGCCAGCACTCTGCACCGACCACACACCACACAGAATCCAAAACTCAGCAAACAGTAGTGTGCTCACATACAGAGCAGAGCTGTTGGACATCCCAACCACACCCCCTGACTTTCAGCTGCAGGACCTTGAAAGTCTCCAACAGGGACTGAAGCAACCTCTAATTACACAGACTCCTAGGGAGCCCCCTCTTAGAGGATTTCAGGGAAATTCTGGTTTCTGCTCTCAAGAAATTCACCATCAAAGTGAGAAAAATGTGTATTCACACTTGTATCCGTGAGGGCAGGAGAAAGAATAATCTTTGATTCACAGTCTTCTGGGGTCTGATCAAACAGCGTGATTCTTATTGTATTTTAAAGACCTTAAATTTAGAATTTGTTTTCAAGGTTTCCAAAGAACCGTTTTTGTTGACCAAGTTCCTTTGGCTATGAGTAAGTGGGCATTGTCTTGTGAAAAATTAGTCATGAAGTGTCCAGTGTTTTTTTTTTTTTTCCATGTTAGTATGGACTATTTGTCAACTCTTAACAGTTGATCGAATTGGGGAAAAAGGTAAAAATTCGGAGATGGCAAAGTGGGGTAAGGAAAGGAGTAGCCCCCATTTTATAGGTTGGAACTGGTTGTTCAGGGAGTACGCTCTCTGTGTGTGTGTGTGTGTGTGTGTGTGTGTGTGTGTGTGTGTGTGTGTGTGTCTTCATGATGGCAGACTTGTGGAGGTCAGAGATCAACCTGAGGTGACAGCCCTAACCTTCCATCTTGTTTGAAACAGGGCCTCTTGTAGTTTGTCACTGCCGGTTAGCTGTCCTACCAGCTCCCAGGACCTCTCTGGGCCTCACTTGCCATTTCCCTGTAGGAGTGCTGCGGTGACTGATGCAGGCAAGGACACCTGACTCTACATCAGTTCAGGGGATTCAAACTCAGGTCCTCACCGTTGCACAGCTTGCAGTTTACCCACTGAGCCATCTCTCTGACACCTCAAAGAAAAAAATTTTAAGAGGCTGTTCAGTAAGTGCGGCCTCAAAACTCCCTGCTTTTGCCGTGTATTGAGAGTGTTTAAACAACAGGTTGATAACTGGCGGTATTTTACAAATGGCCTCTGGCAGTCTTGACGGAACTGTTATAATTCTTTCCGTTGGTCACTAGCAGAAGCTCACTTTCATGGTTCTATAAATCACTCCATAAAAAAATACATGCTTCTCAGGTTTTATAAGCCCCAAAGACCAGCAGTTGTATGACCCCTAAATAGACCAGAAAGGAGAGAAATAATTTGGAGCTGCTCCTTGGGTGCCTCTATGCAGCCTCAGAGTTGGAAGGAGATTTGCCTCTCGGACACAGAAAGTGCCGGATGTGTGCAGAAGGAAGTCATGCTGCCTGCTTCCTCCCATCTCTCCTGCAGCTCCAGGAGGAGGGAAAAAGCTTTATGATTTCCAATATGAATCTCCCCTCACTTCCTTTGTTTTTATGAATTTGTGACATTATTCTTAGGTATAAGATTCAGGAAGTATAAATTTTCTATAGGTACCTAAAATCATGTATATATGTACATATACATATTTATGTATATATTTCACATATGTGTACATATACATATATATTTCATATATATATAATAAAAATAGAAGCAGACATGTCTACAGAGACAGAGGGCACTAATGGGGAGGGAGTGGTGAGAACAGTGAGGATAGAGGATACAGTGAAAATATATCAAATGTACAATATATGTTTACATTAAGATGTTCTTCGTGTGAGCCAGATGATAGAGAGCAGAATCATAAAATGCTGTCTTCTGGGCATGAGTTGGCCATTGCACTTGGGAACTCATGGCTGTAGCTGTAACCGTCTTATTAAATAAGAAACACAGAGTCAACTGCAGAGTTAAAAGCCCAAGAGGTCAGAGCAGTAGCTAAGCGCAGAGACTAAAACCCTTTCTTACCCTTCGCTGCCACTGTTGTCCTTCACTACACATGGCAGCTGCAGCTGCCTGCTCAGGGCCTGTACAAGAGCGGGCCCATCATAGTCTATCAACGATATGGGAGGGACTCAAGTGGGCTGGCCTCTCCCTGGAAGATATCAGCAGTATGTGGCTACTTAGGACTGAGAAGTCATTGTCTTCAGGGAGTATCCACTGGTGAGTGCCCATGCGCCCATGGATGCCCATCCAGCCCTGATTAAACTCAGAGGGTCGCAAAATAAGCCAAAAACAAAACAAAAAGACATAAAAGTGGGACAGTGGAGCCTTGTCAGAAAAAGTGAGGTTGGTGGGGGTCAAATGGAGATAAGAAAGGGTAAAGAAATTAATATGATTGGAATATATTTTATATATATAATATATATTATATTTATATTTTGTATATTATATATATTATATTTATATTTATATACATATGAAACTGTCAAAGAAACATTTTTAAATTTTCTTATGTAGTACAGTATCATGTACAATGAACATATACAAAGAGAAAAGACATTTAAAGATTCAGGACATACATACAGACATGTGCCCCTAAAGCACAGTCCCTGGAATGAGATCAGAGCCAAGCCCATATCCCAAGCAATTGCCATGGACACAGCTCAAAGCTCCTTCTCAAGGCTGCAGCCAATTATGGTAGCCTCAGAGTGGGACTGGTCATTCTGTCTGCACTGACCACTCCCTACTGATAAGGTGTCCAACTTTTAACAGGATAATCTACACAAGGGATGCGCCCCTCAGACACCACTTCATCAGCCCCAGCCCCAGCCTGTGAAATGTGATTATGGAGGGGACTGTTCTGAACTTAACCCTGTGCTGTATCAGAAGCCTTCATACCTCTATGCCCCGAGAGGCCTAAACATCAGCCTCATAGCCATGCTCTGCTTTTCACCTTGCTCCTGAGGCACAAGTTGTGTACAAACCACACACTCTTGAGTGTTCCAAACCTCTGGACCTTGTTCCAGCTTCAGGGTTGACCTCTACCGAGGTATGAGACTTTGAAAGGCAAGTTTCCCCACAGTGTTCAAGAGTATGCTGAGTAAAACAGAGGGCAGAGTTCATCAGAACTCAGAGAGAGAAGTGCATTTTGGGTAGAAAGTGAAGGAATGGAGTCATCTGAATTTCACTGCTCACAAGGATCCTGAAAGCTGAAGGAAATAAAGGCCAGTGTCTATAGACCTCACATAGGCACAGGTGTCTCCCCAGCATAGTGTATACTACTAACTTTTCCCATTGCTGCGGCAAAAACCTGACAAGAAGCAACATAAGAAAAGAAGGGTTTATTGTGGCTTATAGTTCCAGAGGCTGAAGCACATCACGGCAGGAAGGCATACGTGGCAAAAGATGGCTGATCACACACTCATGGTCAGGAAGCAGACAGCGAATAGGAGGCAGGGCCAGCTATGAAATCAATGCCTGTCCCTGGTGACCCACTTCCAACAGGGAGGCTCCACCTCCTAAATGTTCTACAACCTTCCCAAACAGCACTACTACCCACACATGAGCCTGTGAGGGACATATATTCAAATCCCACTTTGGGCCACCTCTCCACTGAAAATACAGATGTGTCTGCAAGGCAAGGCCCAGGCTAAGAGTCCTTCTTCTGCCCTCACCGCCTTCTGTGCACCTACTCTCTGTACACTTCCTTCTCAGTGAATCTCTCAATGAATACACAGCTGTCATTCTGGAGGGCAAGGGCCTGTGGCAGAATTTCTAGGGGTAGAATTTAGATTGTTATCGCACATGTGACTAAGCCCAACCTCTTCCCTTTTAAAGTCTCAACAAGAACCCCTACAGTGCCCTAGTTTCTCCCCCAGAGACAGGTTAGGCTATAACTGTCACTCCTTTGTTTCTAATATAAATATTTCCACAAGCTTCTGCGATAGAAAAAGAAAATCCTTTCTTCCCACCAGGCCAGCAGCCACTGGGACAAAACTCAAGGGTGACCATGCTGTTCCCAGTCTCAAGATCTCAGAATGATGTCTGTCAGCTCAGGACCTGACTTTAGCATGGCTGTGATGATACAGCTGAGAACAATTTAAAGGGACGTGTTATTTATTTTGTTCATGGTTTCAGAGATTTCAGTCCATCGTGTCTAGGACGGCATAATAGGATAGAGAAACTTTCGTCCCAGTGGGCTGGGAAGCAGAGAAAAGAGACTATCCATACTCCACTTTCTCTGGCACTGCCTTTTGTTCCACAAAGGTTCCCAGCCCAAGGGATGCTGCCATCACATCCAGTACGAAACTTCCCCATCAGCTGGTCATCTCTGGAAACAGATTCATAAATATACCCTGAGGCATGTCTCACAAGTCTCCTAGGTGATTTTAAATATAGTCAAGTTGACAATAAAGATTAATCATCGCACTACCGTGAATGTCAGTCAGATAAACACCACGTCTGGTGCTACAGGAAGGTTGAGAAGTTCCCTGCAGTGGGGTCCTTGAAGACTAAGCTGTCCTGACCACCCTCTGTGTCCCCTAGGCTTGGACACCAAACAAGCGCAGGTCATCGTCCTCTCCTCTGGGACCAAGTGTATCAGCGGCGAGCACATCAGTGACCAGGGTCTCGTTGTCAACGACTGCCATGCTGAAATTGTGGCCAGGCGGGCATTTCTTCACTTCCTCTACACTCAGCTGGAGCTGCACTTGAGGTAAAGGGGCCCCTAGCATGGGCAGGACCAACACGCCTTAGCTAGTGAGAAGCCAGGCAACTAGGTCATGGAAAGGAGTCCCACAGCCAGTTCAAAATGTGTCATCCACTTATCTTGGCAGATCCCATACATTGTAAGTGACTATGCACCACATAGCATCTATTTTTATTCAGACTTGGAGCGCCCTTTGAATACCACACAGACACTGAAGTATTAAATTACCAGATGTCTGCATGACACTCAACATCTCACTTCAGGAAACATGCTGTTTGCCTACAGGTTACACACACAAGTCACCACACATGTGCCCACAGGCATAGACACACAGGAATACATCTTGTCATGGCTCATTCCATTTGGTTATTTTTCAATTAAAACATTCGGCCAGCCCCTATAGCATCCCTCAAACAATTTCCTTTATGAAACCCAGATATCAACAAGACCACAGGGCACAGCCATCCCTGGATCTTACAGACCTTCAATAAGCTATTTACCCAACCAGCTACTCCAATATAAATATCAATGGGACAAGACAACAATGCAATTTCTAGGAGCTACCTACGGATCACAGAAGTTTTCTTGCAAAAAGTGCAACCACCAAAAAGGGAGAAGACAAGACAGGGAAAGACATAGAGAAAAGAAGTTGAAGGACAGAGAGAGGGAGGGAAGAAGAGAGAGGGAGGAAGACAGGGAAGGGGGAAGAAAAGAAGGAAACAATGATTTTGCTGTCTCTCAGGAAATGGGAGTCATTGCTCTCTGGAACGATAATTCCATTGATTGAATTGAAAGAGTGTTTGGTACAATGTGAGTTGACTTGGATCGATGCGCTTGCTCCCTGGCAAAAACTTTCATTTCAGCCATGGAAAGGTGCCAGGTTGACATTGACACCTCTGCTCAATTCTGACAAAATCGTATCCACTTTAAGCAGGGCTCACAGTTCAGTTATTTCTACAAAGGGAAGAGGGTCCCCTCTGCTCCCTGGTCAGTTTGGGTTTGAGAATTTCTCAGCCAACATAGTTTCTTTGACAGTTCAGGGTTCTTCATGTTTTGTAAGGGCCATCTCTCAGGGGCCAAGCTCATAAACGGGCTGTCATTTATTTCCTGTCACCAGTCCTAATCTCGGGGCCAGGCTGCTTTCATTGTGCAAACCAAAGGTAAACGGCTCTCACAAAAATACACGGTGGCCATCTTTTTTTTTTTTTTTTTTTTTTTTTTTGGTTTTTTGAGACAGGGTTTCTCTGTGTAGCTTTGTGCCTTTTCCTGGAACTTACTTGGTAGCCCTCGAACTCACAGAGATCCGCCTGACTCTGCCTCCTGAGTACTGGGATTAAAGGCGTGCGCCACCACCGCCCGGCGACGGTGGCCATCTTGATGTAGGTATTCAATACTTTGTAGGCCTTGTCCTACATAGTCAAGTCACCCTGTCCTGGTGACCTCAGTTCTCACATCCCCACAGAACCAAATACGTTCCATTCTCTAGACTTCTAGATTTCAAAGCAGGAAATGTGACCAAAATCGTGCACACTTGTGTGTGTATATGTGTGCTTGTATGTGTGTATGTGTGCATATAGAGGTCAGAAAACAACCTCAGATGTCATTCTCAGAAGCCATCTACCTTGTTTGTTTTGAGACAGGACCTCTCACTGACCTGAAACTCCCCAGATAGGATAATCTGATTGGCCAGTGAGGAATGGCAATCAGCTCAGTCTCTCTGCTTCCCTGGCAGTGGGATCAGAAGTGCATGCCAGCAAGCCTGGATTTTTTTAAACCTAAGTTCTAGGAAACAAACTTAGATCTTCATGGTTGCCAACCAAACCATCTCCTAAGCCTGCCACATACACTTTAACAAGGATTTTCTAGAGTGAAGAGGTGCTAAGAAATGTGCTACAATGCTGGAATTTCTGATGTCCTCATGGCAGCCATCAGGAAGAAGCAGGCTGTCACATGAGCTGGAATCTCTCTGGAAGACATAATAAACTCCAGCAGAAACTCAGGTAGATGTGATCATGTGGCACTTCATACACACTCCTGAGGCAAGCTAGTCCCAGTAGTTAAATTGCTGTGGGTCTCTTTGACAGAACATTCTTTCCTTGCATCTTCCAGCTGCCCTTTTCTTACCATTTGAAACAGGGTTCCTTGAATCCACTAATAACAGCATCTCAGAGGGGCTTCAGTGAGTGGCTCATTCACATGAACCTGTTAGCATGTACAGAAGTCACACAAAAGGGAAAAAGGCCTAATATATGCCAAACAGACTCGAATAAAGGCAATACCTTAATACACTCAATTAATTTTTATCTGAGCCTCTGCACAGCACATAGCAGCATGATATATTGCCATATCAGTTCCAGGAGGCCTGGTAAGGGGTCAAATGGAATAGACAAGAGCTGGAAAGCTCTCAAAATGTGGGGAAGGATCTCTACTGAATACCCAACTTCTCAGCTGGAAATGTTCTCCAGTTCCCTCTACCTCCTGTATGTGTCACAGAAGACAATCCAGCCAACTTTGCCCAGACTTGGATGCATTTTAGGCACTGCACAACTATCTGGAAAAGTCAAAGACAGCCACACCCCATCCCTTTCCTGCGGAAGGGTACCAAAAATGGCTGCAAAGTGCCTCAAGAACAAGTAAAGTTTCCCTTAACGGGTCTGGCTTTGCACTGGGGGACCAAGACTGCATGCAGTTGCTCCCAGGGCTGTGGAAGAAGAGCCACACATGATGGAGGAGTCCACTTGGGCACAAGGGAAGAGGTAGTCGCACATGAGCTTGTAGTAGCTTCGAGGGTTTCCTAGGGACACTGTGTTCATTCTGCTGCCTATGAGATCTCAAGGCCCTGCAAAGCAGAATCCATCACCAATGGGCAGAACTTGTACAAACAGCAAGAATGATGGAAAGCAGACTGCCAGGGGCGTGCTGAGGGGTCTGGGAGAAAAACCACAGCTCAGTTGTTCAGTACCCATGTGATATCGTCCCTCCTTGGGGAGGCAGAGCTGCTGAGATGTAGGGTTAAGGGCTATGAAGAAGGATTTCCTGAAGCAAGAGCATGTAAAGTCCCAAGAGTAGGAGGCATGAGTTTGTTCTAGATCTACCCTGAATGATTAAAAAAAAAAAAGCCAGTTCTGCATGGTTTGGCGTTTCTGCCTAGTTTGTTGTTAGTACCCAAGCTCAGACACTGTTTAAAATCTCTTTTCTCTCTACTGCACACACTAGTACCCACTGAGACTACTCTAGTTAGTAGTGTCCCAGGACATGAATGGGGCCTCGCAGGGATAGAGGATTATGGTTTATAATGATAGGTACTGGTTTGTAAAAGATAAACTTAAAACATATGGTTGGAGAGAGAGAGTTCAGTTTGTAAAGTGATTCTCAAACAGAACAGGAACCAAAGTATGACACTCAGAATTCATGCCTAAAAAGAAAATTTAAAAAAAAAAAAAAAAAAGCCAGGCATGGTGGTAGATGCTTATAATCCCAGAGTTGAGGAGGCGGAGACAGGGAGACCCTGAGGCTTACCAGCCAGCCTAGCCTACACGGTGAGTTCCAGACCAACGACAGACTCTGTCAAAAGAAAAGATGGATGGTACCTGAGGAGTAGCACCTGAAGCTGTCTTCTGTCCTACACACATACACAGGAGAGAGAGGAAGAGAGAGAGACCTCAAGTGTGAATGTTCAGGGAGGGTGGAGATGGAAACATTTCTGCTGATTGTGTTTGTTCCCAGGTAGTTTTACTGTGGCCTGTCCCCAAAGTGTCCCAGCAAGGGGCAACAACACACGAGCGTACAGAGGGTAAAAGCTGGGGAACCGCTGACTCCACGGAACAAGACAAAAGCACCTATTGGGACATCTTCAGTTGTTTTGTCATAAGTGACCTACATCCTCTTTATGTCCATAGCAAACACCGAGAGGACTCCGAGAGATCAATATTCATTCGTTTAAAGGAAGGAGGCTACAGACTTCGAGAAAACATCCTCTTCCATCTCTATGTGAGCACGTCCCCCTGCGGAGATGCCAGACTCAACTCTCCCTACGAAATCACAACAGATTGTAAGAAACCACATATTTATTTGCCTTTTGTCAATAAACAATGCCAGACCAGGCTCCCTCCGGCTAAGCTCTGTCCCAGGCCAGCTGGGCCAAGGCATCTTGTGTGTAGTGTGGATGGATAGCTGGATGGAAGTGAATCATAGCTACAATTAGATACCTCCAAAACCTCAGTCTAAAATGCTCAGGTCATTGGCAGAAAAGTAGTTTGGGGTCTAAAATTAGCTATTTAATTACAATGGCACTCTGCTTTGTTTTACTAGGTCAGACATTCCCTATATCCCAGGCTGGAAAATGGAACCAAAGAGAAAGCAAATGAGAATTACATGGGGTGGAAGCAAGCTCAGACTAGCTCTTTTTGCCTTCGTTTGCAACTTGGGTGAGAAAGAAACTCAACTTCTGCAGCATAGCCAGGGGCCAAAGTGTAGTGTCCATTAACTTAAAAATCCCATTGCTAAACCCTTCTCAAGGACACAGTGCCAGTCCTCTCCATCACCACTGTGCGTTTCCAGGATGGAGGACATAGGTGGGTGTCCACACCTCTTAGAGATACTGGTGAGACTGTCTTGACCACAAAAGAGAAAAATCAAGGACTCTCACCTTCTCTCTTAAATTATGCCATATTCTATTATTGTAACAGGCATACATCTTGCACTTATTTGTGTGTATACCACACACGTACACTCACACACTCCTCCAAACTTTTTCTATTTTCATTCTTTCCTTATTTATTTGTATGTATGTCGTGTGTGTGTGTGTGTGTGTGTGTGTGTGTGTGTGTGCAGACATATGTGTGACACAGTCCACCTGTGGAGGTCAGACAACAACCTCAGCATCCATCTTCACCCTCCACTTGGTTTAAGGCAGGTTCTCTTCTTTTTTGTTCGTGGTTGTATACACCAGGATCACTGACCCCTGAGCTCAAGGGAGTCTTCTCATCTCACTTTAGGAGTGCTGGGTTTGCAGGTGTACCACACTGCACGCAGCTTTACATGGTTCTAAGGGTATAAACTCAGGTCTTCAAGCTTGCACAAAGTGCCCATCACACACACACACACACACACACACACACACACACACACACACACACAGTCTCTTTCTAAAAGCTTGAGAGAGGAAAGTGCTGGTCTGTGTGATCTCACGTTCTATTCTCATTTCTCTTGACTCAAGGCTGTGTCTACTATCATGTTGGCCAGGATACCACCCCCCCCTTACCCTCCTGTGGGCAGTTCCTGTAGTTTCTCTGATAGTGTGTTCCCTTTTCTGATTCTGGTTCTGCCATTTGCTTTCTAAAGCATGTGAAATGTAGGGAATACCTGCCAATCCCTCTCTTAAAGGGAAAGCAACAGAGTTGACAAGAATGAAAAAGAACTTTTTTGAACAAACACTCAAACTGAGAGTTAGACAAATAAGCTAAATATACATGGGTTTGAAGACTCATATATATATTTTTTTCTTTACTTCTTCTCAGTGGCTTCTTTGTCTTGGCGAACATCCCCTACACAAGTCTGGAATACAGCAGGCATTTGATAAATGTTCTTTTTTTCCCCTGACTTTGATGATTAGACCATAAATGTAACCTCACCCACAAGGGAAAAAGAGAGTTAGGACCAACCCTTAGTAACCACGGAGTATGATGTGTTTCCACTGGAGACTTCCTCTGAGCACAAGGCACGTTTGATGGCTTGATAACTTTATTAGAATCAGATCTCTTTCATACACATATATTACCTTCATTTTTGCATAAAATATTTTATGTTTTATTTAGCTCAAATGAACCCCAGAAAATGTTAACTCTATTCATATAGAAACACATAGACACATATTTAGTTTTACTGTCTGTGCTTGGAAGAGTTTTCTAGGCCTGTGTGTTGGCTGTTTGCATGTCTCTGGGATAAAACACCTGGCAAAGGCAACCAAAATGAGTAAGGGTTTATTTGGGGTCATATTTTCAGAAGAGTCAGACCATCATATCAAGGAAGGCATGGTAGCTGTTCACATCATGGCTACCAGGAAGCAGAGGTAAAATAGAAGGCAAGCTAAAACCCCAAGGCCACATCTCCAATGACCCTCTTCCTCCAAAGGCTATACCTCTAATTTTTCACCAATGATACCATGGTGTTTCAGATCCATTAACAATTACTCCAGTAGTCAGATCAGAGCCCTCATGAACTAATGGTCCCTGGAGATGTGCTCATAGATACATCCAGAGTATGTTCCACTAACCCAGATGTTCCTTAGTCTAATCAAGTTGACTATCAAAATTTGGGTAGGTAGGGAAGTGGCGAGACTTGGGGGGAGTTAGGAGAAGGAAGTTGAATATGATTAAGACCTATTGTCCAAAATTCTCAAAGAACTAGTAAAAAATGAGAAAAAAATTAACCATCACATCATACTTCTTAGGCCAGTCATAGTGATGCATGTCTATAAGATATGTTGAATAGGCAGAAGCAAGAAGGTCACAAGTTTGAGGCCAGGCTGGGCCACACTTTGGGCTGGAGAGATGATTCATTGGGTAAAGTACAAGCTTGAGGGTCTCAGTTTGAATCCCTGGAATCCATGTGAAAAGGGAAGCCAGGTACATTTGTAAGCCCAGGGTTTGTGATGGTGAGGCATCCACACACCTAAGCTCACGTACAGAAACACAGAGAAGGGGAGGGAAGAGGAGAAGAGAAGTGGAGAAAAGGAGAGAGAGAGAGAGAGAGAGAGAGAGAGAGATTAAAAAGGTAAAAAAGGAGCTGATTCATTTCTTAATAATATCCATCAAGGTAGATCTACACAATGCTAACTTGCCCTGGAAATGTATGAAATTTGGTCTGTTTCCCAATAGCTCTTTGAAACATTTGGAGTTAGCTCTAATTTATTCAGCTTCCTCCTTGGCCTGCATAGCCCCAGCAGGAGTTAGGAGAGGGCTAAGTGAGGACCACAAAAATGTCGACCCTGCCTGAGGCCTTGGTCCCCTGTGGGGACCATTCTGGCTCATTGGGTTTCCCTTGTCTCTGTACATCAAGCACCAAGTGTGCCTTCTCAGCCCTCGGTTCTAACTTGCAATGTCAGTGGTTTAGAAAAGCAAACAAATGCATTCTCAGAGGCCCCCTGAGGTTCACTTGCACACACAGATGTCTTTTATTTCATGGTGCTTTTAAGAAGTGGCAGGTGCTGGTAGGAGGAGAGAAATGAAGTCTTTCCTTCACAGCGTTGCTGTGAATATGGCAAGCAAAGGGAAGATGCTCTTGCCTGCATGCCTCTAATGTAAGCTGGTGCCTCCCGACCCACTGGGGAGTGCAGAGGAGGTAGGCACTTGCAGTCTTGCAAAGTGGACTCATCAGCTAAAAGCCATGCATCATTTTCCCCTCGTCACTCCAAGGACAAGGAAAGCCAACCACCTGCTGTCCTGTGAAGGAGCCTTCAGAGAGACTGCTCAGCATCCCTCACACCTCCTGAGGAAGGCAGATGCTCTCCGGAGCAGCTTCCTCAATTTCCACCTTAAAGAGATTGCTACAACTCTCCCTGCTGTCCCCTTGTACACTGATTTTTTTTTTTGTTCCCCTTTAAGGAGGGCTGGACTGCTGGATAATGGAATTCAAGTGATCAGGTTTTTGCTTTTAGGGGCTCCTTCCAAGGCCAGCAAAGGACCAAAGGCAATAGTGACAATCCCCTGCAGGAAGATTTGTAGAGATACTGCGATAACTCCAGTTAGCGCTAGTTCTAGAGGTCCACAAGCTGGCACCATCCACTCCCTACAAGTTAATTTGCAGAAACTCCAGCCTCACTGCACCAGCAGCTCAGGGTCTGTGTCCCTAAATGAAACACTGGGAGCCATCTTTCCCCACCCCAACCGTCAGTGTGGTATTATTATGCACAGAAGCCAAAGAGCACAAACACACTCAGCCAGCTCCAGTGAGATCTTCATCTGGGATCTCAGAGACATTCCAGAGCAAAGAAAGCTCCTCTGGGACAGAGCTCTGGCTTCCTGAGCTTCTGTCACTGCCAGGCACAGTGTGCTAACAGGACTGATGACTGAAGCTCTTTGTCCCACTCTGTCATTAGGTCTAACATAGCTATCGCAAAGCTCCTCAGAGAGCCTGCAGTGTGCTGACCATTATCAACACGTGACTGTGGCAGGATCATTCATTCTCTCCCTCATGCATATATACACATATGTATCTCATGCATATAAACACATGCACCTGAGGTCATGTGTATATAACATATAACACATACTTGCATAAGCCCATGTGGTCACATGTTGTGATTTATCAGAGTCTACGAGCACAACTATGACAGGACTGACTATAAGTCCAAGAGACTTAACTGCGTGGCATAGATTGTCCTTCTTTTTAATTAGTGTAGGAACACAGAGCAGAACAGCCTAAGGGGAAAAAAACTGCAGTTTTTGGGTTTCAGAGTGTGTTGTGTTTGTTTGTTTGTTTGTTTGTTTATTGGAGTTTTGTTGCAGTTTTGTTTGGCTTGGTTTGGTTTATTTCCTTGAGGCAGGATCTCATAAACTCCAAGCTACCCTCTAATTTGCTTATGTAGCCAAAGATGGCCTCAAACTCCTGATCCTCTGTCTATTTCTCCTGATCTGCTGGTACATGAGTGTACCTCACACCCAGTTAATGTGGTGCTGGGATCTAGCTCAAAGATTCATTCATGCAGGGCAAGAACTCTACAAACAAAGCAATATTCCCAACACTTTCCAGAGTTTTGAGCGATTATTTTTAATATGTTTTAAATTAAAACATAATTACATCATTTCCCCACTTCCCTTTTATCAGTCTAGGCCCTCCCATGTCCCTCCCTTCTAACCCCTACCATGTCCACCCTTACATTTCCAAATTGATAGCCTCTTTTTCTTGATTATTATAGATAGATAGATAGATAGATAGATAGATAGATAGATGGATGATAGATGATAGAGAGAGAAAGAGATGGTAGATAGATGATAGACAGAGACAGATAAATAGATAGATAGATAGATAGATAGATAGATAGATGATAGACAAATGTGTAAATATTATCTGTCGAGTTTGTTCTTGCACAAATCTATAAATAGAACCTGAGTCCATTTTTGTTGTTTATGTTTATATGGTTTTTCGTGGTTATGTGTATATGCCACTTTGTATTGGATAACCAACTGTGCGGGGGGGGGGGGGGGGGGGGGGGGGGGTTCATCCCTGGGAGAGGCTAATTATTCTTTCAACAGTCATTAGTATTAATTGCCTATAGTTCTTTGTCTAGAAGTGGGAGCCCGTGAGATCTGCCCCCTTCCATGGTAGCATGTCTGTTGATATTGTCATTGTTTGGGTCTTGTTTATGAAGCCATTTCTCAGAAAGGCAGTCTTACAGCAGACTTCCTGATACTGTGGCTCTTACAATCTTTCTGCCTTCCTCTTCTATTATGTCTCGTGAGCCACAGGTATAGAAGTTGTGCTGGCTGCAGATATATTCATTGAGTCTAGGTACACGTGACCCATTCTCTGCATTGTGTCTGGTTGTGGTTTTCTCTTATGGTCTCCATATGCTGTATGGAGAATCTTCTTTGGTGAGGAGTATTAACCACACCTATCTGTGGGTATAGGATAAGAATGTAGTTGGCAATTATGCTAGTCTAGCAAAGTGACAGTAGTAGATTTCTCTTCTAAGATACATGATCTCATTATTCCCAGGTAGTTGGCTAGGTTTCTAGTAACAGGCATGGTTTCCCTCCTGCTGAGTGGGCCTTAAATCTTAGTCATTGATTACCACCAATATGTGAATGCCACTATTTCACCTTTACAGCTATCTTGCCATGCTTATCATTGTTGTTCATTGTGTCATGGCTATGTAGGGCTATTAATTGCTTCCCTCCCTTGGCAGCTATTATAGTGCTGTGGGAGCTAGAGCATAAGATGAGGACTTTCAGGTTGGATGTAGCTCAAATCATCCAAGTCCTGCATCCAATGTGTGTAATGCCTTCAGCAACAAGTGCTTACCTTCAACCTGTGAGGTGCAACCAAGGGCAACATCAATAGCCTGAATTGCCTCAGAGGTCACTCTCACATAACTAGAAAGCCCATGAAAGAACACAGCCTGACTTAGAACTTCTAGGAGGACATATCTAGCTCCCCAACAGCACAGAGTAACTTCCTTTTACCAGAGACTTTTCTAGCTCACAGCTCAGGAGGTTGCCTGAGTCCTCAGAGCCCTATGGGTCAAACTCTAGATGATCATGCCAACTCCCTGAGGCCACATGCAGGGTTCCCAAGTCCAAAGGACAAGACAAGGACCCTGGTGATATCAACAAGCCCTGATTTCTTGGCATGTCTGTAAATTTTCTGTGTTCCCATGTTTTACTTATGCCCCAGCATCTGTAGAGATCAAAAGTCTTTAAGTACAGAACCGATGACAATGGGCTCATAATATTTAGGGAGATACATTGTCTGCAAGCTTGGGAATGTATTTGGTTCAGTTGTTTCCAATCATGGTTTACCTATAGGGTCACCTGAGAAGTTTTTCAAATTTGGGTTCCTGTCACTTTTCCTTTGGCCAAGATTCTTTTTCAGCAGAGATAAATCATATCATCAGTCATGTTTCAGGTCACTGGTTTAGAACTGCCTTAAATCACACCCTGACCAATCTGGTCATTTGTTTCTTGCTTAGTAGAGAGGCCTGCAAGGAAAAGACAGTGACAGAGTGTCTGCCAAGGACACACAGTGCTCTGTGCAGGACATGTGACTCCCAACATGGTAGGCTACATGCAGCAGAAGGGAAAAGTTGCTTCAGCAACGGCCTCTGCATGGCAGAGCCACTTGTTCCTCTCAGAAAATTCAAAGCTGCTCAATCCTGTGACTTCCTCTGGTTCTAGGCCAACGTCCATCGAAGTGGAGACAAATGCCTAAAAGTCACTTCTGGATGTGATACCTTTGTCAGATGCATAGCTGCAAAGATTTTCTCCCATTAGATGAGTTGTTCCTTCACTCACTTAACTGTTTCCTTCACTGTATAGAAGATTTTTAATTTCATGAGGTCCCATTTGTTGACTGTTGGCCTTATTTCCTGAGCAACTAGGCGGGGGGGTTCTATTTGGAAAGTCTTATCTGACAGTCTTTGACCCATTTGGTTTGATGTTCATGTGTGGTGAGAGATACTTTCATTCTTCTATGTGTCCTCTCTTACTTATGGTTCCTGAAGCTAACATGGCCACATAAAACCATGCATGTATTTATTAAATGAAAGTGGAAGTGGAATTGTCTAGAGGAATAAAAGGGACTAGTGAGTGTGAGGAGGCACAGTAAAGAGGGTGCAGGGGAGGAATAGGATGAGGGAATATACTCAACATATACTACATACCTTTAAGAAACTTTTTCAATAATAATAATAGGTTGTATAAGAGATCCTAAATGTAAGAAGAATATCAGGACCCACGCACCTCCTCATGGCTGAACAACTTCTGTCTTCCTCTCAAATCATCAGTAGCCTCTTTATTAATCTCCTTTCATTAACTAACCTGGCAAACTCAATTATTCCCATCACTTTCCAATGATCTAGCATATTAAACTCTATAGTAAATCTTCTATAAGATGTCATAAGATAGCAAGATTCTATAATATAGGTATCTACAGTTTTGTGCTAGGTGCCTAATGCAGTCAATCTAAGCCAGTCACATTTATTGTGTAAAAGGGCAGGGTACAGAACTGAGACACAGTCCTGTAGACAGTCGGGGATCTAAAGCATGAGTCCCTAAATTCCTATCTTCAGATGTCCTACTGAGTCACAGAAACATGTTACACAGGATCATGCTCTTGAACTGTAGAGTAATACATTTTCATAGTCTCATAATGCAAACAAAACAAAGATCACCTACATAACCACATGGTAACTATTAGAGGTTTTATTATAGTAAACGATGACCTACTTCACAAATACACTTTCTAAACTATGTTAATTGATGATAACTTGAATTTTTTAATGTAGTATTTAAAAATACTTTCTTTTTTATACCTTTGTCGGGGGGTGGGAATTTTTGCTTGTTAAATTGTTTTGTTTCTAATTTTAAATTCTGATCTACACACACACACACACACACACACACACACACACACACACACACAATTATACCATTGGAGCAGCCATAATATTTAATTAGTTGTCTCACCATCCCTTTTGAGCCTCTCCTAAAAATTCAATATTCACCTGAAGAGTTTTTAAAGCATACTGCCACTCTAATTTCCTTACTATCAAACCAAAAAAGTTAATAACCATAAAAACAATAGGGCGAGTGGTCTCTGGATATAAGAATTGAGTAGAGTGTTCTAATGGACTTGAAACTATCTATGGATACATGACAGGCAGGATTTTAAAGTTCCACATCTTCGTTGTCTCAAGAACAGGTTCAATCCCCTGCTGGTTATTTAAGGTCAATCCCCTGCAGTTGCTGGTTAGATTGGCATTTTATTATACTTGAAGTGGCATCTTCAACTCCCTCCTGCCTCTTGCAATTAGCCAAGAAAAATCAGAACGAGGGGAAATGGTTTGTAGGAGCTCACCAGCTCTTCAGCTCACCCTGGGACTCAGTGGACTCACCAGGGAACACACTAGAAAAGGCAAAGAAAACACACCTGGGAGCATCTCCCACACCTGGCTCTTAAGGCGAAATTAATCTATCCTAAAACTTAGAGTTGACTCCTAAAAAATATTGTAACTCAATCCAGGATTTTTTTGTTGTTTGACATTAACAGATGGTGAAAATTTAGAAAGCTTTTAAGCTATAATGGGCAACTTTCAAGGCCTGGAAAATGTTACATAGTATCCTTGGAGAATATAAGGACAGTATAATTGACAGAAGTATAGGGACAGCAAAGTACCATATCCCCTGGAAATCTGCCTCCCAAGTGTGATAGTAAAGTCCCTTACCTTTGGACAGCACTATAGAAGCTGTAAGTATTGCTAGCTGCCCCATTCCCAATTTGCTATCTGCCACAGAAAGTTAATATTGGAAAGGACCCCATCTGAATTGTGTAATAGTTCAGGATTAAACCCAAGTCATGTCAAGTATTTTTGAGTCACATGAACTATTTTTATTTTGTTCCATTTTATCACCAGTATTATTGTCATATTCACCTTCACTGTCATCATCATCATCTCCACCATCATCATCACCATGGCCACCATTATCATCACCACTACCATATCCACATTACCATTACCAGTACAGCAGCGCCACCATCACCATCACCGTATCCCCACTACTGTCATCATTAACAGCTCCACAGTGTTACTGTGGAGTACCACCATCAGCATCTTCCAGCTTGTAGTGCCACGTAAGTTTGCTTATTGCATCCATCCAGGCTCTGTTTCTTCTTGGTTTGTCTTCCCATGGATGACACAGGGACAAATCTAAGTTGGATCTCATCACTTGTCTAACTGGCCACAGTGAAAAAGCTGTCTGGAGCCACTCAAAAGTTTATCTTTTCCAAGCTTTGAGACTCCTTTCAGCCCAAAAGATATTCTATGAATGTGTATGGAAAGAACATCAGCTCAGTATAAGGTACACTGGAAATCACTGTAATCTCTGCAGGAGAAATGTCCACAACAAGCTAGTGTGTTCTATCCACTATGTCAGTGAAAATAAATGATGGTGAAACTACATCTATGGAACCTTCAAATCTTAAAAACATTTTAAAGAGAATGTTTAATAGTCACTCATGCTACCATGTGTATAATTTGTAGACAAAGCAGTTAGGCATTTCTCTAATACCATATTATCTAAACATCATGTATAGAATTTTTTAAAGAAAGACAGAAAATTAAATGTAAAGTTTCTCTTGTTCATGCTGGTTTTACCAGGTAACTGTGGACTGTACGTTGTAATGTATGTGGGTATATGTGTGTCAAGTAGGGTCTGGGAAGAAGGGAAAATTCAGGGCAGACTTGTGAGAGACATATGGGGACCAGGCTCAGGAAGTCTGTCATTTACAAGCAAAGAAAAGTACCTGTGTCCTCTAGGCCCTTGGTAGTCAGTACTTAAGAAGAACTACATGTTCCAAGTTATACTAGCAATATATATTGAATATATATGTCCATTACCACACAAAATAGCGAGTTTTGTAGTGATGTTTTATACATCTATCTCATTGTAGTTTGCTCATACCCACTCTCATCCTCTCTTCCCATTCTCCCATCCTACTGGTCTCCTTCCCTCCAAATAATTCCCCTTCTTCTTTCTATCATTTATATAAATCTGGATTTCCTCATAAGAGAGAAACATTCAATGTTTGTCTCTCTCCCCACCATCACCACCTCTTGTTCCCCCACATAACCCTCTCTTCGACTTCCATGAGCTATATACATCTTTTAGATCTGGATTCTGCATATAAGAGGAAACACACAATATTTGTTGTGAATCTGGCTTATTTTGTTTAATATGATTGTCCCAGTTTCCCTTCCTAATGAGGTGACAAAATACCCCGACAAAAGCAACTTTAAGGGAGAACTTTAAGGTTTGTTCAACTTACAACTCCTGGCTCTAGTCCTTGACTGCAGGCAAGTTGGGGGAGGAGCTTGAAGCAGCTGGTCACATTCACAACCAGGACAGAGAGATAATGAACGTATGTGTACTTGCCTTCTAATTGATGCAAGATCCAGTCAATATTAATTATCATAATGATGACCTCCAGTTCCATCAACTTTCCTGAAAAGTAAAGATTTCATTCTTCCTCATAGCTGCACAAACTTCCGCTGTGTGTCTATACTGCGTTTTCTTTATTCATTCTTCTGCCAGTGGGTATCTAGGCTACACCAGCCTTTTCAGACCTACTGGCTTTCCTAATCTTTACAGCCTAGGAGCTAAGCACCACCCATGGCTCTGTTTTAAGAGGAAGTAACCACGTCACAATGATTTTAAGTAGCTTTCCCACAGTCACACAGCTAGTCAGTAGTGACACCAGGATTAAAATCTAGAGCAGCTTGAGAGGCCAAACCCACCCAGCACCTGCTCCAAATGACCTAAAAACTAGGCACAGCTTTACAGTTGTTAGTGGCTGGGAGAAAAAGTGAAAAGACATTTCTGAACTAAACCTTCTTGACCATAAGCAATTGTCTCTTCTGTATAACCGCCTGCAATTTGTAAAAATTTCTTTAGAATCTACATATATGAGGCATAATAGTCTATGCCATCCTTTCTTACAATTACCCCTCTGGGTTGTATCCATGTATACCTTGAGCTGGGAAGTATTCTTCCCTTTTGGTTATTTCTAGAAAAAAAAACCTTATGTAAAACTGTTTGGTAAAGTTTATTCTAAACAAATCAGAAAAACTGAAAAGAAAAATGCAATATCCTTGGGTATTCCTGGGGATTGTTCAGGACTCCCCACAAACGATGCTCCAATCCCTCAGAAAATTGCTGTGGTGTTTGCACATAACCTATGCACATCCTCCCATGAGATCTAAATCACTGCTAGGTTACTTATAATACCTAAACGATGTAGATATGATAAAAATGGCTGCTGTGCTATATTGCTTAGGGAATAATAAAAATTGCAATTTTTGAACCTAATGTTTTTGGTTGACTGCACAGCTACAGAACCTGTGGATATGGAGATCTGACTGTAGTTCACAACTTAGAAAAATTACACATTTCAATTCTGATGTCCAAAAATTGAATGTTAGACTCATTCTGTGACAAATCAACCCAATGGTGGCTTTGTGCATTGAAAAAGGGCAAAGGAGACAGTGTGGCCCCACAGAGTCTCTGAGACATTTGCTCTCTGTCCTTCACGGGATATCTGGCCAACCCCAGGCTAAAATCTGCAGCCCAGATCTTAACCACTTCACTGTTAAAATGAGTAAATTCCACCCTGCCTTCACTTCTAAGACCGGCCTTTTGAGCCTAGGCTGCTTTGTCGTACTTCCTTCTTCCGTCTCCACAAGCAAACTCTTGTGCCTCTGGACCAGCGTTCCTACCGTCTTTCACGGTCACTTCTTCTTTCCTAGTGAACAGCAGCAAACACATCGTCAGGAAGTTCCGAGGCCACCTGCGCACCAAGATTGAGTCTGGGGAAGGGACAGTCCCTGTCCGGGGCCCCAGTGCAGTCCAGACGTGGGATGGCATCCTGCTGGGGGAGCAGCTAGTCACCATGTCCTGCACAGACAAGATTGCCAGGTAAGAGCCCATTTGGCTGTTCTGTTTCCAAAATCGGCTCTAGAGCTTAGTGAGGACAGCAAAACAGCAGATCCATACTAGGTCTTAGTATTGAACCCACTCAAAGAAACACAGTGTTCGTCATCAAGGACTCAGGTGCCTGACATTTGGACATACATGTTCACATGTGCATACATGTTGTGTAAGTGCACACATATGGGAACATTTGAAGACCAGAAATCAATGCTCAGTGCCTTCCTTAGTCAGTCTCCACCATTGAGATGGAGTCTGTCCACAAGCCTAGAGTTCACCAATTGGGCTAGACTGGCTGACCAGTGAGCCCCAGGAATTTGCCTATCTCTGACTACGCAGCACTGGGATTATAAGCACACACCAAAACACAGAGCCTTTTATGTGATTTCTGGGGGGTCAAACTCAGATTCTTATGTTTGAACAGCAAGAATTTTACCAATTAAGCCATCGCCCCAATCCCTGGCCATCCATATTTTTCATTTCATATGCTTGAGGAAAAAGCACCTTTCAAATGCACATACCCAGCAATTTCAAGTTGCCACAGCAAATATTCAAAACCTCTGACCTAAGGGTTAGTTTTTCTTCTGTTGCAATGTAAATTGAAATAATTATTTTTATGAGGAAAAAAAGGACTTAGATCTGTCATCTGTGGATGCTGTGACCACTATCATAGAATGGGACTGACTGTGGAGCAAAGAGGGTTTTTCTCTGCCACATCTTTTACTTTGCACTAAAGGTGTTTCAAAAGCCTCCACAGGCTGTTCTCAGGGAGGAGTAGCCCCAGCATCAAGGTGAACAGAAGGAGAAGGAATTTGCAGGAAGGGCATCTCAGTATCCTTCACAGATTCCTACTAACTGAGAAAGACCTGAGCTGGCTATGAGTCACCCCACTCCCCTTAGCCTCATCGTGATGTCCAAGATCCACTCCTTGCTCCCTGCCCACTGCCTACCTTAGTTCTGATGCCCAAAGATGCCACCCACTGCAGGAACAGTTCCATAAATCATGTCTGGAAAATATTTACAAGGTGTGATTTGACATGAAGGGTCATAGCAGCTTGAATTTGCCTGAAAGAACCATAAAGTCCCAAGCTACATCAACCATAGTGTAAGATGTTTAGAAGAGAGAATCAGAGTGGTTAAGAGAAAAGGCTTGATGGTTAATCACTCTTGCTGAAAAGTTATGAGTACTGGAGTTCTGATTCCAGTGCCCACAAAAAAATCTAGGAATCCTGCAGAGGCAGGTAATTCCAACTCCAAGGGATCTTATGTCTTCTTCTGGCCTCTATGGAAGCACATACATGTTCAGCCATGCATACACATACAAACAAACATACACACACATACACATATACACACACTCACATAGACTCAAGCATGCACACATATACACAGATAGATAGATAGATAGATAGATAGATAGATAGATAGATAGATAGATAGATAGATAGATACACACATACATACATACATACATAGAATCTTTAAAACTAAATAAATCAGAAGCTCTTTTGGAAACCATGATAAATGTACTGATCTATAGTTTATAACCTAAGTGGAGAGGAAGGGGAACAGACCATCCTAGGCTAATGTAATCTCTAAGCAAGCACACACCCAAAAATTCCAACGGTTTTGCTGTCCCTAAAATTTCCTACATGGGTGTGTTTGTAGCTGCAGCTAGTTCAGAAGTGAGAATCTTTGTCTTAGAAGGAATGAATGGCGAAAGGCTGGGGAGGTTAGAGGGAAAGTAAAGGCCAAGGACCCAAGCAAAGTTGAGTATATCATCTAAAGCAAGAAGCGTCTTACACACACAGCCCTCAGCTTCCTGTCACCAGTGTAGGATCTAGAGTCTAAGACAAGCTGTCCCCCACAATCCCAAGAGATCCCCCAGTCAATCAAAGTGCCAGAAGGCACAGGCTGTGTTCCTAGTACCTATATAAGACTGGAGATGTCTTGTATGCTCAACAAAATGCATGAACCAACTGAGCTATGCTAAGTTCTACACCCCGAAGGACTGCTCTATTGGGTATCTTTTACTCTACTAAAGAGAACCAAAGCCAGGGGGTGATGAGGGTTAAGTTCTGCTCTCATTTTAAGATGGAGACATCAGACATTAAACAGTGTAGGGAAACACAAAGTGTCACCCCAAAGTCCAGAAGTCAGTATTCCAGGTCTTCTCCTCTACCCTACTCTGAGGATTCTGGGGCTCCAGGGCAGGGAAAACATGAGCCTCTGTCAACAATGATTCCAAATTCTCATGGGAAATTACCAAGTAGCTATAGAAAAAGAGTACCATTTAGGTCCTGGCTTTGATTGCCCCTGGCTTGGCAGAACAAGGAGAGGGCTAAATGTCCGTAAATCAAAGCTCTGATTTCTCTATCACGGGGAACAAACTATATTCTTCAAACAGCTCATCTTTGAAAAGAAAATGTGTTCCTCTTTACAATATTTTCATCTGTTCTTGGAGTGAAAGGGGAAAAAAAGCAGCAATTTTCACTTTAACAAAAATTCTCTTGATACCTTCAGACAATGCTAAGTTTTCTAAGTTAATGCTATGGCTCTCCAGAAAAATAAAGTAAATTAATGCTACCGAAATGAAATCTTGTCTCTGGGATCTTAAACATCAATAGACAGTAAATTAAACAGGGGCTACAAAGCCCACCTTATATTGGTTGCTGGCAAGTCTATCAATGGTAATGCTCATAAGACAGGGCTTTATCTTTTTAATGAAATCCCCTTGAAAAAAAGCAGAAGTCATGTTACATCACCTCCAGGGATAATCAAATGACGTCCTGAATGGAAAAATATTCTAGACTGTTTTCTCTTGGTATTTTTTGTTGGAGCTGTTGCTGGTGGTGGTATGGTGTGGTGGTGGTAATGGTGGTGGTGGTGGTGGTGGTGGTGGTGGTGGTGGTGGTGGTGTGATATGGTGGTGGTATAGTATGGTGGTGGTGGTGGTGGTGGTGGTGGTGGTGGTGGTGGTGGTGGTGGTGGTGGTATATGGTGGTGGTAGTTTAGGGTGTTTGTTTATTTGGTTTAGTCTGGATTTTAGGTTTTTTTGAGACAGAGCCTCTCTGTACAAGCCTGGCTGTCTCTGAAACCGTGGCTTTGTAGACACCACACTGGTCTTGAATTCAGGAACTCACCTGCCTTGGCTTCCTGAGTGCTGGGGTTAAAGGTATGCACCACCACAGCTTCCTCCTGGTGTTTTTGAAACAGGGCCACACTGAGTAGCACAAGCTGAGCCAGAACTCACTATGAAGCCCAAACTTACAGTGACCCTTCTGTCTCTGCCTCCTGGGTGCACATGTCACCACATCTGGCTTCTAGCCTTTTATTTTTAAGAAGGCAAATGCTGAAGAAAACGGTAATGTCTCTTCTCCAGCTGGCTACAGAAAGACCATTCCCTGAATTAGCCCAGGAATCAATCCCCTGGCACCAGTGGGTTCCCACTATCAGTTCACACCATCTACCCACTTAGCTTCTCCTTGTCAGATGTGGTGATGGTGGGAGGAGACAGGACAGAACAGAGGGGTGTGATGGAGACCAGGGCTTAGAGATCCCCTCACACCCATGCTGCATCCCCTCAAGGCCACCTCCCAGCTTCCTCTTCGGCCTCCTTACTTTCTCTTGTTCTGTCAGTCTCTCCTCTCCTCTTCCTCTGTCTTGTTGTCTCTGTCCCTTGTCTGTCTGTCTCTGTATCTTTCTGTTTAGCTGCCCCCGGTTTCTTCCTTTGTCTCTCTATTTCTGTCTGTCAATCTCCATGTCTCTCTGTATTTGTCTGTCTCTCTCCCTTTGTCTCAGTATCTTTCTGCCTCTCTCCTTTCCTTACCCTCCATCCTTTTCTCCCTCACTTGCCTCTCTCCATCTCATTACTGCTCCACACACCCCTCAACCAATGAGTTCTGAGGCTCACACTAACTGCTTAGCTTCACTTCCTCTCATCACCTAGTGTACCATCTTTTCCTTTCCCTACCCTGCAAGGAATGCCAGCCTTACCCTCTTCACATCCCATCCCATCACACACCCTGTCTCCCGCCCTAAAACGGCAGAGATGCAGTACCTAATGCTGTTTGCTTGTGTCTGGGCTTGACCTTCATGGGATCATTGATGCCACTTGATTTGCATGGTGTCTGTCACAGTGAGATGCACATGACGGCTCTTGATAAACAGTGCTTATTGGTAATGATGATGAGGACAGGGCAATGATGACCATAACAGGGACAGAAATAATACACCCGCTCTAAACAGTCCTGTCTGGTTCAGGCTAAAGCAATTGGCATAGCAACACTTCCTTTGGCATGGAAGTCCCTGTACCTCCTCCACAGCCAGACCCTGAGCATAAGATATGGATGTGAGTGCTCATACATGAGCTATTTCAGAACAGAGGCACATTTGCCACTATGGAGCAGGAACATATGTTATGATAATGGTTCAAGACCATAAGCATCTGCAGTGTGCATTACTTGTACAAAGGCTTCACAAAGGGACAATCTGATAATGTATGTGTTCATCTGTTCTCTAGCCTGTACAAAAACAAATTTTCAACCCAGGGCTTAAATAATGTTCAAAACAGAGGGCCTTCACACACAAGTACAGATGAACCTTTCTAACTGAATGAATTACGACACTTAATGCTGGGGAGAGTGAGGCTCTAAGTATACAAAAGCACTGGAACTGTAGTCCACAAAACACTGTAAGGACACACTTGGTTATATAGCCTACAACACATGATACACTGCACCCCGTATCACACCATGTTGGAACCATCTAGACTCGGGAACTTATTAAATTTTCAAACAGTCTTGAAAGTCAGATGTTAAATACAGTCATTATTAAAATTGAAATATACAAACTTACAGCTAAATTATACTAAAAGTAGTAAACACTCCAAATTTGCCACTTCTGAATTATCTGATGGATATGTGTGTTTTTAGAATCATTTACGGTTGCTTTGTCCATACAGGGGATTACTTTATAAAGTCATGAGCTGCTGCCAAAACCAGTGTACCTCCTCCTAAGTCTGTGCTCAGTGACCTCAGACTGGCAGCTCAAAATTGGTCAAGTCATAGCATTTATACCATAGAGTGCCTTGCTAAGTTGAAAGGGAGTTTATAATGAGTGAAAACACTAGCCCATGACTGGCAGACACTGCCCTGTATTTGTCCTTGTTGCTGATGTGTTGTGACTTCTCTGAGTAGATGTAAAACTAACCAGTGTCTCCAAAGGGAGCGCTCACAGCTGAAAGTGATTTGTTCAAGCTTATTCTGAGGGGTAAAGTAGGCTTATTAGGGTTTCTATAGAGTTTAGGCAGCTATGGACAGCTAAATCTCCACTCCAAGTCACCAAATCCCCATCTACCAAATTCCTATTTTATGTGGACCTAAATCTAAGCAGAATTGACAAAATCTGGATTCAGAGTGCTAACTTAGTGTTTCAGCAGTAGTGGTAACTATAGACTCAAGCAACATAAGGCATAAACAAAGCCAGACTCTGGGAAAGACATGTTTATATGTGCTCCATCCTTGCCCTTATCAGTGACTCTGCTGCTATCAGTAAATACTGCCTAGCCATGGGAAAGATGATGTACCCAGACTGCTGCAAGATGGAGTTACTCTGGCCAAGATTCAGAGGATTAGTCTCGCTACGTGATTCCACTAGCTTCAAGAACCAACTCCTTGGTTAGTGGTATGAGTACTCCTGAGACTTATATTAAGAAGACATTTGAGTGCTAGAGAGGCCCACAGAAATCCACAAAGATACCCCCACAATAGACTGCTGGCAATGGTCGAGAGACAGCCCGAACTGACCTACTCTGGTGATAGGATGGCCAAACATCCTAATTGTCATGCTAAAAACCCCATCCAATGACTGAGGGAACCAGATGCAGAGATCCATGGCCAGGCCCCAGGTGGAGCTCCAGGAGTCCAACTGGCGAGAAAGAGGAGGGTTTGTATGAGCGAGAATTGTTGAAACTAAGGTTGGATAAAGCACAGGGACAAATAGCCAAACAAATGGAAACACATGAACTATGAACCAATAGCTGAGGAGCCCCCAACTGGATCAGGCCCTCTGGATAAGTGAAACAGTTGATTAGCTTAATCTGTTTGGGAGGCATCCAGGCAGTGGGACCTGGTCCTGTACTCAGTGCATGAGTTGGCTGTTTGAAACATGGGGCTTATACAGGGACACTTGGCTCAGCCTGGGAGGAGGGGACTGGACCTGCCTGGACTGAATCTACCAGGTTGAACTCAATCCTCAGGGGAGTCATTGCCCTGGAGGAGATGGGAATGGGGGGTTTGCTTGGGGGAAGGGGGGTGGGAGGGGGGAGAACAAGGGAATCCGTGGCTGATACGTAAAATTAAATTAAATTATAAAATAAAAAATAAAATAAAATAAAATAAAGAAGACATTTGAAACATCATGGGTAGATTCAAGAGGAAGAGAAAAGCCCAGGTTCTGACTCACCAACTGCATTGTGTTGAGTCACAATGACTTTCAAATAGTATAAAGGAGTGTACATGAGGTCAATGGTTGGTGAATACCTACTAGCTAAATAAATGGCTGAAATCTCTTCCTTTGTCAGAACATTCAAGTTATAAAACATTAATATGTGCAATCCAATTGGGTATGGTGTAGAAACTAATATTGTGTTGTGTGCATGATGGTAGTATAGGTGTGTGTGGTGTATTACATCTTCGTGTGTGCGCGAGTGTGTATTCAATGGCATGTGTGTGTATGTGTGTGTGTGTGTGTGTGTGTGTGTGTGTGTGTGTGTGTGTATGAATGTGAAGAGCAGAGGCCAAATTCTGGTATATTCTTCAATTACTCCCTACCTTACTCTTCAAGACAGGGTCTCTCACTGAACCTAGAGCTCACCAAATTCAGCTCAACTAGGTAGGCAGTGAGCCCAAGGAGCTGCCTGTCTCTGCCTCCATGGCACTAGACTTGCAGACATGTGCCCTGTAACCAGCTTTGTATGTAACTGCCAGGGGTCTGAACTCAGGTCCTTGTGCTTGCATTGCAAGCACTTTGGCCAACTGAGTCATCTCCCCAATGCTTGAAATCTAATATTTTAAAAGATTGTAATCTTCCCACCAAAGCCAAGAAGTTATTTACACTGTCCATAGATTTTAGGGAGGTGTTAAATATCAGCTAAGCTTACTGATTTTTCTTTTCAAAAAAATCAGTCTTATCTCACATGATGCTTGGAGCCTAGTCATATATATATATATATATATATATATATATATATATATATATATATATATATTAATATGTACAGTTCTATCTGAGCACTATAAAAAATGAGTCCAGATGACGTTTTCTCACCCATTATTTCTTTTGACTTTTGCATGTTAAGATGAACAACAACAAAAATAAAATAAAATAAAATGGTGTTTCTAATTGAGGTGGAGGAAATGCATCCACTAAACAAATCTCTGATTCTCTTTGAAAATTCCCTGAAATATTAAAGAAAATGTGAACTGGAGCCTGATGTATCTACAAAGCTAAACAATTAGCACAGCTAGATCACTTCCCACATGCAGATCAAAAATATTACTTGGGCTTCCCTGTTTATGATCAATGGCACCTACACGACAGTATTGCTAAGTAATAACAGCCATTCTTCTAGGTACAGAATTTTATGAGTAAAAATTGATTTCATTTTACAGTGTTAGTGGTATGATCAGTTTACAGGAAAACAAGAAAATGATACAGAAAGCTTGAAATTTCTGCAGTGCTTTATCATGAACCAGAAAATAACACTGCACACACAAACAAAAAAAACCCTTTAGTTACCTATCCGCTAATGTTTGAAAGTATTCTTTCTTCTGTCCAGAGACTGGGACTTCACTAGAAATCCATCCTTCCTCTGGTCTGTACAAGGACAGTTAGTCCCCAAGGTAGACAGTAGTAGCTTTAATTGTGGCCCACCCTGATGGTTCTCATCCATTGGAACATCAATCAATCCCCTTGAAGAAACATTTCATGATTCTTGTTCATGAGACTTTAATGCTCCTCTAGGAAACATCCAGAGAATGAATTTCTCTATTATGAAAGAGTCAGTTCATGGGAGGACTCCTACCCATTACCCTCTATCCATTGTTCTTTTCCTCACATGTATGTACATGAAGCATCTGCACACACACACATTGACCCACATAGAAATACTCACATAGACACATACCCATAAAAAATAAAAGAAATCAAAACAAAAAATTTTAGCTAATCCCTGATGCTAAACATCTTATATATAAAGGCTAACTCACAAATTCTAAGAAGGTAGAACTAACCCCTTATGAGTGAAAGACTTTCACAGAAAACAGAACTAAATCTCTGGCCTAAGTGTCCCTGTAATCCTGGCACTTGGAAGGTTGGGCCAAGAGGATCCCAAGATCAAAGCCAGCTTGAGTTATATAGGGAGACCCTATCCCATGGAATCAATGACTAGGATTATAGTTCAGTGATAGAGCACTTGCCTGATGTTCAGGCTTTGGGTTCCATCCCTAGCATTGCAATAATAATAATAATAATAATAATAATAATAATAATAATAATAATAGTAATAATTTTTAAAAACCCCCAGTCAAGAGAATGACTCAATCAAGAAAGTGTCAAGGCACGTACATATGCTTTGTAACTTCAGTTCTCTAGATGAGGCAGGAGGACTACCTTAATTTTGGGAAAACCCTAGCCTAGCTAGGGAATTCAAGGCCAACCTGAACTACACAGTGAGATTCTGTGTCAAAAAAAAAGAGAAATACATGAACGAAAAAAATAGGAAAATATAGGAAATATTCAGCTAATATCCCAATGGTCATACAGCACAGTAGCCGACTCTGCTACGTTCCTGTTAATCTTTCTCTTAACTTACATTTTCTCCTTCAGCTAGGATTTTGTAGTGTGTACCAGTTGGCTTACAAGCTGTTCCTCAAAACTCCAGCCACGGCTCTTTGTTAAAATAACAAGCGCTTTAATGGGAGTGTATTACTGCTAGTATTCATGCCATCAGCTGCTCCACTCCCTGTTGCTGGGTGCCTGCTGTGTTTCCAGGTCATTACTACTATGAGGAGTGCTCCCCCCACCAAAAAAAAAGCCTTTGTACAAACTCTTTGTTCTAGACCTCAGATTTCCTATGTAGGATCTGTGGTGAAGGGCAAATAATGGCTTCTCAACAAAGGACAAAGGGCAAAACCGAATCACCTGGGATGTAGATGACTAAATAGACACCTCTAAAGATACATATCATTGCAGAACCTAGGACTCCAACTTTATATGGCAGAATTAAGTCGGGAGACTAATGGAGGCATGCACCCTACCTCAAATGGCTTCTAAATGCCACCACATGTGTCCTTGTAAAAGAGAGGCAGAGAAAGTGTGGGGACAGGCACAGGAGAACACACATGGCAGAAGACAGAGTTTGGATTGGTGCAGACACTACGCAAGAGCATCGACAATTGCCACCAGCAACTGGAATAGGTGAGGATGGATCCTCCCCAGAGCCTCCAGGGGAAGTATGGCCAGGCAGGCTGACAACTTGATTTCAGACCTCTGATCCCCAGACCATAAGAGATGTGCTTCTGCTGTTTGGGGCCAGGCGGATGCAGTTGTTTGCTATGAATGTCTTAGGAACACAACACAACATCATGAGAAAAGTCACTCATTTGGCTTAACTCTGGAAAATCATGAAGCCAGATAATAATTACAGTAAAGTATGTTCTGAAATTCCCAGCTCTAACAACACCCTTAAAGACTAGGTGGATCTACAGAAAATGGAGAGTTTCACCTCATCAGTGAAAATTGACCTTCAAAACCACAAAATTAAAGTTAAGTAGAATGTCACCAACCAACCAGCCTGCAGTAGAGGAACAGGTGACAGTGGTATAACTGTCACATCTGTGAGGGACCAGCCCCCACACTTATTTACCCCAGGAACTTTTGAGAGACTTAGAGAGTTAAGAAGCAGAGAGAAAACACAAGATAGACCCAGGTGAGCCTGGATCCTTATCCAAACGGGCCCAGAGCTTTATTCCAAAGGTCTATTTATAACAATGTCAAGGGGTGGAGCAAAAGACCTCCCCTTTGCTAGTTAGACCCTTACAAACACCTGGTACCCAAGCTTGTGGTCCAATACAGTCCTACTGGGTACAGCCATTAGGAAACCTAGTGGGCTCCAACACACATCCATGTCCCCGTATACATGGCTTGTTTTCATACTCTAAGCAGTCACTATCACAGGCAGAAGCCACAGCCTCCTTAAAGAATGGGAAAACCTGAGCAGTTTTTGTCTCTATGAAGCAGACATTGAATAGCATATGCAAATCTAAATCTTCTGGAACTAATGTTCCTTTAGATATGGCTTCTAATTTTAAGTACCTGGACCTGATTATTGATCACAATGTCTCTTCAAGTAAAGGGATTTAAACTTTCTCCACTAAAAAAAAAAAAAGGGAACTGTTTAAAAATATGATAGTTGCTTTCTGGAGTATCAGGCACCTGTCTGAAAGTCTGACTGTGAATAGGATGCTCACCTTCCAGGAAAAGACCTGTTGTTACCCATTCCCTCTGAGGGCTCCCTCTTCTCTGCACCTAGGCCCCTAGGGAACAGTTCCAACTTCTCTCCTTCTTGATTTGTTGGCAGGCTCCTCATCTGTAGCACATTATCAAGTGCACAGAACTCAAAAGAGGATGATGTCCTATTTTCTCATCTCATATTTTTTGGGTGGGCAGTACTGGAGATTCAGTCCAGGGTTTCATGCATACAAGTACTCACTGAGCTATACTGCCAGCCTCCACCAAGCCCCTTTTTGAGACAGAGTCTCTTTTTGTAGCCTAGGTTAGCCTGGAACTTCCTATAGAGCCCAACTGGCCTTGAACTCATGATCGTCCTGCATTAACCTCCCAAAAGACTGAGATTAACAACTGTGCACCACTCTACTCATGTCAATAAACCTTTATGCACATTCTTTCACAAAGAGTTCATGACGATTTTTATAAGAGCATTTAAGTGAGTTTTGTACAGTCTCTCATGATGAAAACAGAATCATCAAGTGGATGTTATTTATCAAATACAAAAGCAGTAACAACAAATCAAGGACAGTATGGCATTATCAATTCTATCACTACGGCAACCATTCACCACGGTGGCCAGAATGGCCAGATTAGTATCTCCAGAGACACAGGTGGCTGCTGGTCTCTGGGACTCCTCTCAGAGGTGCGGAAATAGCAGAGAGCTGAGAAGCCCAGTTCTACAAAACAAAAGGAGCTATCTAGATCAATGAGTAAGAATACTGTGGCTATGAAAAGAAAGCAAGAGAGTGAGCAAGCATAATCTAAAACTGTCCTGGGTGTCCTCATAAATGATTGGGAAGAGGCATTATGCAGTCGGACAGTCAGATGTGGTGCATCCACATGGGAAAAGGTACAAAAAGAAAGTCAGCAGGGCAGGTAAGGCACTCAAGAGGAGCCCTTGACAGGGACATAGTGATACCACAAGCAATAAGGCAAACAGTGTGACTATCCTATCTTTTCTTTCTGTGAATTTATTCAATCAGTTCTATAATAAAAGGAAACTTAATTATTTCCAGTCTTTTTTTTTTGTCTTCTTTAGTTTGCTTTGCGTTTATGACAATCCTGTAAAGACTATATACCCTGGTACTTTAGAGTATAGCCATGGAATGAGCTCCTAGAAGTCCTGTTACTGATTCAAAGGGTTATCATTCTTCTCCTTTTCCTATAAAAATCAGTGGGAAGTGATTAATTAGCTGGGAGTGGACTAGCCACGTGACTCTGGCTTCGGATTATTAGTTGTCTTCATAAAGGTGGAGAGAAAGTGGTGCAACACTAGGGAAATATGTGGTGGAAACAGGTATTAACCCAAGATGGATGGAAAATGGCTTCCTGTAGTCTTTCAATGGCTTGGGAAGCAGACAGCGTCAGTGTGGAGACAGGCAGCATTGGAATCACCTGGAAGATCTGCTAAAAACACAACTGCTGAAATCCACCCAGGAGGCTGTGATTTGGCAGGTCTAGGATGGGGAACTGAGAGTCTGTGATTCATTCAAGCGCCCAGCCCTGAGTCACTCAGGTACCACACCTAGAGGATCACTGAGTGGACTATTGCTCAAAGCAACAGGAAGTGGTTCAGGATGGCCCAAATGACCAGAGTCTGAATTTGTATGTCCTCTAACTTTTTTACTCCAAATTTTTCATTAACTACTTAGATGCTAAAGTTTCAGCATTAAATGACATTGGAATAATGTGGCCAGAGTTTAAAAAAAAAAAACTGATGCCCAGGATTGTCCAGACTCATAACCAATCAAATAAGAATGTGTTTGGGACACTGTACTGGTTAGTTTATGACAACTTAACAAGCTAGAATCACCTAGAAAGAAGGGATCTCAATTAAGGAATTACCATCAACAGACTGGCCTAGAGGCATGTCTGTGGGGCATTTTCTTGATTCATGATTGATATGAGAGTGCCCACCCTACTGTGGGCAGTACCTTTCCTGGGCAAGTGGTCCTGGGTGCTATTCAAAAAGTAACTCAGCCAGCCATGAAGAGCAAGCCAGTAAGCAGCATCCTCTACCTTCTCAGCTTCAGCTCCTGCCTCCAGACAGGAGTTTGGATTCCTGCCTGGAGTGCCTACCCTGGGCTCCCTCAGAGATGTAATATGACTTCGAGTGGTAAGATGAAGTCAAAGCTTTCTTCCCCAAGTTGCTTTTAGTCATGGTTTTTATCACAGCAATAGAAAGCCAGCTAGAACAAGAACCAAGGCAGAAAGTGTTCTTAAAGCTTCTAGTTGGTCCAGTATAGAGGCTAAGTTGAAGACCATGGTTCCACCACAGTCCCTGAGTCTCGCCTGCAGGTTGTGACTACTTGATTCTCTCAGTGTGACCTTCACTGGCTTCAGACAGAACATGGGAAACTTTTGCAATTGATGTGGTGTTTTGTTCAGAAAACAGGCTGACAGAAGAAAGTGAAAGTGTGTATCTATGGAACTATCTCATGCTGCACATTTACAAATGCAAAGAATTGTCTTTTTCCAGGACCACATCAAGATGCTATAAATAACAGGAAGAAAGAGAAAATGTCCAAAATATACATCACCAATGGATGTTCTCTGTCTAAATTTCAAGACACATACCTGTGAGGAGAGCCTCATACACAGTGAGACTTATCATTCTCTTCCTAGCTTGGAGGTCACAGTTCAAATTCAGCAAGGAGATGACATCCCTTGGCTGAAGGAAGGCAACCTTTTCTAAAATCTCTCCTCCACTTATCTGTGGTATTTCTGTGATTGACAAACAGACAAAAAATATATTTATCTAGGGATTATCTATATTGAAAGCTAGGCATAGGATTTCTGTCTCTGTCAACATTACAGGCATATCAGCTATTTGAACAAAAGGAGAGGTATTTTTCCATTCAATCCTGAATGCGGAGGATTCTCCAGTTCATATTCAGAGAGACATTTGGTTTTATTGATCGTGATAGCTGAATTTGTTTAAACTCCTATAGCCAGGCAAAGAGGAGGTTGATTTTCTTTTTATTGTAAAGGTTATTAGGGGGGATCAGATATAGAAGTTATTTGTCTTTAGACAATCCAGTGGAATCAGAACACTCAAATATGTTCCACAAGTTTTGTTCAAAGCCAATACTTGGATAGTCTCAAGAATTACCATATCCCTTCATGGAAATTCTCATTTTATTGTCTGAGGCTTAGCTTATTTGAAGAAGATGCCTTGTTATCAAGGGAGATTTATGTATTATTCTGCTTTTAATTGATAAGAAATTTCTAATTTTACCAACAATCTGAGGTTGTAAGGTCCACTTGTGTCGTCTGTAACCCAAAGCCCTTTGCTTTAGATTGTTACCTCTTAGCAGGCTTTCTGAGCATCCTTTGTCACAAACCTTTCCCTGGCATATTTGCCTACCACCTCCAAATCCAAAAAGAATATGTCTAAATACTACATGGTAGCATTTCTGTTTTATTCCTCCTCAGTATTTGTTTGTTTGTTTGTTTGTTTGTTTAGGTGCTATTTTGTATCAAGCAGAGGCTTGCCTAGACTCACAATTCTCCTGCCTCCATTTCTCAAGTACTGGGACTAAATTATAAGAGTGCACAACCGTTCTTGGCATTTGCATGTAAAAAAAATATATCCTACATATTTCTTATTTAATTGGCTTGGCAGGGGAGGGGGGTCAAGCTCGTGCCCTATGGAGGTCAGAGGACAACTTTCCTTCCAAACATTGGGTTCCAGGGATTCAACTCGGGTCCCCAGACTTGGCGGCATTCATCTTTACCCACTCTTCCATCTTGTTATACTTCTTCTTAGCTTCTCAATTCTTTATCTTATTTTTTTGTTTGTTTGTTTTGATTTTAGCTTTTTGGTTTTTCTGTCTTACATTTGAGAGAGAGAACATGAGGTTGAGTGGATATGGAAATGGAGAGGATCTGGGAGGAGTTGGGAGAGGGAAAAAAAATCACCAAAATATATTGTGTGAAAAAATAATAATACAAATAAATAAATAAATAATAAAATTTCAAAAGAGAAGACGTAAGGGAATGAGCTTAATTCCTCAAACACAAATCAAAACCACCAACACTCTTCCTTCCAGTCAAGTAGTCAAGAAGAGTCAAGTATCACAGGGCTCCTCCCTGAGCTTTGTAGCCAATCTGTAACTCATCAGTGGAAAGCGAGGGCCTTAGAAGAGCCACAGTGGGTGTGTCATATTGTAGTGAAAATTCAGAACGAAGCAGAAACGTTACAGCCAAAAGACATCAGGAATGAGGACATGTGCTTCTTCCAGACATGCCCTTTGTCTCAACCCATTCTGATATTTACACTGGGATACAGTGCACAAAGACAGCCCTTTCTTTGCTGAGAAGACCAGTGTGACTTCCAGAAAATGACCACAGTATTTTTAAATGAAGTTATGCAAATCTGATAGTCTAAAGTAAATGTTTCATAAAACCAACGACTGTTTAAATCGTAGGACTAAATTGTTTGTATATAAATATTACCTTTTATATTCCATTTGAGTTTTATGTAGATGAACACATTACTTTAATGACCTGCATTTACGGAGGGAGACTGGGAGAGTGGTTCCCTGAAATCCTTGCCAGCCAGATGGCTGCCTTTTCTTGCATGAGATTAAAAGATGTTTCTCAGTCACCATGATGCTTCTGAGGCAGATTAATATCGCCAGCTAAATTGCTTGTGTTTTCGGAATAAAATTTAAAGAGAACTTTTTAAAGCAATTGGTGTCACCGGTTCTTGGAGCAGATTGCTCTCCAGGTAGAGACACATTCGGTAATTAATGGAAAGAATTCTGTGTTAATTGACTGCTTCGGGAAGAGAGATATAATGACTCCTTATTAATCATCAAAAGAGATGTACAGCATGGAGGTCCCACAATAATTGCTCCAACAGTGGAAAAATGTTAATTAATGAAAAAGAACAATGATGTAAGAAATTAGCTACATAATGCCTGCCTCCAATAAGTGGTTGCATTTTAAACACTAGATTGGAAGCCACAAAGCATCACTTGAAGTGGTAGATACACAGAACTTTCTACTCTGAATTTAGGTCGGGGGATGAAAAAAAAAAATGTTTTTCACAGTACTTCTATCACCTCTGCTTGAAGAAGTAAGAACATTCACCCAGAGCTATATTTATTTCAAAGAAAGGGTCATTGTCAATCATCTCTGATCTAGGCTTTTTAAAATAAAAAATACATCCCCAGACCAAAACAAGGTCACTTATTAATGCCCTTTAATTTCAGCACAGTAGGTCATGCTGACTGCTAAGGACAAAGGGAATGGAAGACAATGCTTCTCCCCAAACAGAAATCAGCAAATTCAGTTTCTGAAACTTTCCCAGATAGGGTATAAGAAAAAAACTTCAGATTCACTTTGGGAACCAAGCATCTTCTTTTAAACAATCTAATGTTAAGTCTCTTAGAGAACAGCACTGCCTATCTCTCTAACAGCTCGTAGAAAAGGAAGTTGAGTTTAATGAACATGCAGAGACTATCAGAGCTCAGTACTGGTCCTTAGATCCAGCAGAATCATCAGTGGCCACCCTGATGTCTTGCCTCTGACAAGTTCCCAGGCCATCCCTCCCTAGGCTGGAAAAAGGGAAGGAGCAGGCAGCTGAAGGACAGAATGACACCAACATCACTCGCAGGTCCAGCTCCCTGAATGGACCATGAGCTGCCAGCGCTGCATCCCGAGCAGATGCAGAAATCCCACTGACTTCACCCTTGCTTTTCCTTCTAGCTGGAATGTGCTGGGACTACAAGGTGCTCTCCTCTGTCACTTCATCGAGCCTGTGTACCTCCACAGCATCATTGTGGGAAGCCTGCACCACACGGGCCACCTTGCACGGGTCATGAGCCACAGGATGGAGGGCATCGGCCAGCTGCCTGCCTCATACCGGCAAAACAGGCCTCTCCTTAGTGGTAAGAGAACAGTCTCAAGAGAGAGACCTGCAACCTCCTGCTTGTCTACAGGCTGATGAACACAGGTCCCATGGTTGCAACTCTTGTCTGATTGCATTCATTTTGGCAATGGCGATTTTATTGCGTAAAATGAAAACAATGAGGAAACTTAATATGAACAAGTGTGTGTGTGTGTGTGTGTGTGTGTGTGTGTGTGTGTATCACAGCATATCTGATAATAAGCAATATTTTAGCATGACTTCATGTGGGACCTAGCACAGCACACGTCTGTATCTTGTTTTCACTGCGGTGTTAAAGTAGCTCACACAAAGACCCTACTAACATAATGAGGTTTAAGAGGCCCCCAGCACACACCTTAGGCACCCCTGGTATGTGAGAACCTGAGTTCAGATCCCCAGAACTCATGTAAAAACACTGAATGTGGTAGTGCACATCTATAATTCCAGCACTGTTTTGGGGTGATGGGAGCTGGAGACAACAGAATCCCCAGACGCTCACTGGTCAATCAGCCTGCTGTATCTATATATACTGTGGCAAACAAGAGACCTTGTCTCAAACAAGGTGAAAAGCAAGGACTGACACTCAAGGTTGTCCTCTGAAATGTCACTAGCCATACTCATACTGTAATACACACATACACACACACACACACACACACACACACACACACCAAAAAATAAATAAAAAATGAAAGGGTCAGTCAACCCCCAGGTCACCTGGAGTGTGTCTGCAGAACCTAGGACACCCTCTGTTGCAGGGCCTGGCAGGAAGTAATTCTGGGAGGCAAGCCCTAAGCAAACTACACTTGCTACTTCCCATAGAGCCTACGTGCTGTTAGGGAGCCAGACATGCCACCCCACCTAGAAACAATTGGTTACAGGTCACATAGCCATGGAAACACTGGAAGGTGTGAAATTTTATGTACCATAGGAAGGAGCCAGTGAGAAGTCTCCAAAGCTTTGGAAAGGTGCTGTTTATCCATTGGAACTACTGGACTTCTGTGTTAATTGTAAACTTCCAGGCTTGTGGGAGACAACCAGAGCAGAAGGAAGAAGCATGCGAGTTTTAATCCTGTCCTGTTAGCCTTGTGGTGAGAACCTGGTGGAACACTCTAGGTCTTTAAGTGGGTTCCCCTTGTGCATCAGGAGAGTTCTCTTGAGGAACTGCTTGTGGCAAAATCAGGAAGACACACTGAGAAACAGCGGAACTCCAGGAGCAGGAGGCAAGCATTTACCAGCGTGGCTGCTTTGCTTTTAGCTTGTGCTGTGGTGTGAATGTGAACGCCTTTCACAGGCTCATGGGCTTTAACACTTAGTCCCAGCTGGTGGCACTGTTTGGAAAGGCTGTGAAACTTTTAGGAGGTGGAGCCTTACTAGAGGAAGTAGGTCACTGGGTACAGGCCTCACTTCCTGTCTGCTCTGCCTCCTGACTTATTTGGGCAATACAATGAGCCTCCTTAGGCTCCTCCGTGATGGACTGTATCTCCTCAAACCATAAGCCAATGTAAGTTCTTCTTTCCTTTAAGTTGCTTCTAAGTCAAGTAATTTGGTCAAAGCAATGAGAAAAGTAATACAGCCCGAGTCTCAGAAAAGAAAAAAAACAGTAAGACAAAGCAGTTGTAGTGTGTGTGTGTGTGTGTGTGTGTGTGTGTGTGTGTGTGTGTGTGTGTCTGTGTCTGTGTCTGTGTCTTTGTGTATGTATATGTGATCTGTCTGTCTGTGTGTCTATCTGACTGTGTCTGTGTATGTGTATGTGTGTGTGTGTGTGTGTGTGTGTGTGTGTCTTTGTGTATGTATGTGTGTATCTGTCTGTATATCTATCTGACTGTGTCTGTGTATGTGTGTGTGTGTGTGTGTGTGTCTGTGTCTGTGTGTCTGTGTCTTTGTGTATGTACGTGTGATCTGTCTGTCTGTGTGTCTATCTGACTGTGTCTGTGTATGTGTGTATATCTGTGTGCATACTCTGTGATTGTCTGCATGTCTATATGTTGCAGTTGGGCCTACGATTTATTCCCAGAGTTTTTAAATTGTTCCACATTATAAGATCAGGTATGCAAAGGGGTCTCGTGGGAGCTGTGGTGGGGATGAAATGAAATAATTCATGCAAAGCTGAGCAAATTCTTAAGAGAAGATGCTGCCATCACAGAAATTAATCCTTTTATTCACTTATTCTACAATGTTGACCACTTACAGGTTATGTAAAATAAGATCACAGACATAAAAAGCTAAAACAGAGAAGGTGGAAAGGAGTTCTCCTCCATGTCTCATGACTCACATACTAAACCCCAGGCAATGTAGATGCTCTCTGAGCTCCTGGGGTCCCTGACTGAGACTCCTCTTTCTTTGATCAGTGAGGAGAGTTTATGGCACTAGGACAGTGGGCTGAACCCTAGCTCCTGAAGCTGAGTGTTGTGACACATGCCTGTAATTCGAGTATTCGGGAAGCTGAGGGAGGGTTGTGGGTTCAAGGACAGCCTTGATACATAGTGAATTACAAACTAGCCTGAGATACACAGAGAGACTAGTGTCATTTTGTGTTCAAAGGCACAGGATTTATTAGATTACTGCTAGATCACAGAATTCCAAGTGTAAAGCTAAGGAGAACTTGTATCCAAACGTTGGCCAGTCTCAGCAAGGCTACCGCACAGAGGGTGGCACCACTTTATCCAGGAATGTTAAACAACTGTTGTATTAAGACTTTGCCTTATTTCACTGTAAAGAGTGCTGAGCTGTTGTGGAAGGAGTGATTACTTCATCTCCAGCCTGAGAGCTGAGCTAAGGTCGGGAAGGCTGGCTGCACACCCACAGGCAGTGAGGAACCTACCCCTGTGTACTTTCTCTGCTTCTGCTTATTACACTACCCCGGTATCCCTACCTTTGTTCCCAACCCACTGGCTGTCTCCTTCATCCTCAACACAGAATGTGTGGTGGGGTCTTAATCACTAGCTAGTCCTGATACACATAATGGGTGGGGTTTTAGTTCACCTGAAAAGTCCAAGCTATAAAGGCTGCCTCTGGGTGCAATCTAGGCTGCAGAATCCATAACTCTAACCATAGCAGCTTTTGAGAAATGAACAACCTATGGGTAGTATTCTTAGAGACAAGAAGGAGGCAAGAAGTGGGGTATGTTCTGAGTAGTACAACTATTATAAAGTTCAGAAGTATCCAGTGAGTAGCAAAATCATTAGAGAAAGGAGATAACACTTGTTAACAGGCACTTTCTCTCAATGTTGACTTATGACATGAATCATCTCATTCGATCTTCATACCATGCATGCAACAACAAACACTAGTCTCTCCATTTTTTAAGTACCAGAGGAAAGCTAGGGAGCTGTCTCAGTCTGTAAAATGTTTGCCTTGCAGGCGCGAGGACCTAGTTCAAGCTCTAGAACCCACATTAAAAGACCTGCTTGATGTCCAGTTGGACAAGCCTACTTGGAGACTGAGTCCCCTGAGAAACCCTGTCTCAGGAGGTGGATAATCCTAAAGAACAATGCTGGATGTTGACGTCTGCCCTCCACATGCATGTGCACACATGTGTCACCTTCATATCCATGAGCACACATTAATTAATCTTAAAAGAGATTCATGTAAATTCAATATGTTCCTTAAGGTGCTCTATTTAACCAAAAGGAACAAGGATTTAAAGTCAGATCTGGTTGGCTTAAATTTTAAATTCTTCTAATATGTCAGATTATATCCTGTGGCAGTGCAGTCCAAGTTCTTAGATGCCTATTTCTTTAACCGCATAAAAACTAATAATGCGAAACGAGGCTAGCTAAAGAGGCAGCTACATCTAACTACCAGAGAAGTGGTGTGGGGGCTGCGAGCCAGTGCACTGGAGTGTGTCCAAAACTCTTAGCTGCCCGCTGCTCTCTCAGTAGCTCAGACAGTAGAAGACTCATCTGTCGCCAAGCACAGAAGTGGAAGGTTCGCCTTGAGAGCTAGAAAATTATATTTATTTTTTAAATGGCCAATAATTTCAGCAATTCTAAGAAAACGTGACTTTGGGGCCAAACTCTTCCTCTTTCTTGCTTTCATTTTTCCTTGTTTTTCTTTATCCTGTCTTTTCTTAAAGTGACAAGGACTCACTGTGACTAAGTGATGAAACTAGCTCTCAACAACATCGAAAAATGGCTAGTTTGGAAGCATAAGTGAATGCCTCCCTACTAAATGTCCCCAAATTATGGCACAGTTCTTAGATTTATTGTAGGTTAAAGCTAGGAGATTTTTCATTTACTATGAAGGGTTTACATTCTATCGTTTTCTGTGCTCCTAACTCCTTGAACTGTCCTCATTCTTCTGAATTTATATAAGAGTTTAAATAAATGATTTAGGGATGGGACAGATGGCTCATCAGTTTTGAGGGCTTGCTGCTCTTGCATAGGACCTGAGTTTGGTTCCCAGCAGCTTACAACCACCTGTAACTCTAGTTCTGGGGGGTCCAATGCCCTCTTCTGATCCCTGTGGGCTCCTGAACTCACATGCACATACCCACCACAGAAATGCACATATAAAATAAGTCTTGTTTTTGTTTTTGTTTTTGTTTTTTAGACAGGGTTTCTCTGTGTAGCTTTGGAACCTTTCCTGGAACTCGCTCTGTAGCCCAGACTGGCCTCAAACTCACAGAGATCCACCTGGCTCTGCCTCCCAAGTGCTGGGATTAAAGGCGTGCGCCACCACCACCTGACAACAGTGACTTAAAATTAATAAACATTAAGAAATGGAAACTACAGTACTACATCCTTCCCAACCCACTGTCAAGGGAGTGGTCTTTGTCCGTCCTCTGGAGACCAGTACATCCTTTCTTAGACATCCAGTCTCCAGTCTGTGCTCTTCATAAATGACATGCCCATCTGGGAATGTGGCAGCATAAATAAAATGATAACTTTTCATTATGGTGGCTGTAGAGGTGGCTCAGCAGGCAAAGTATTTGCTGCGCAAGCAAAGGGACCTAAGTGCAGGTGCCCAGCATCAACATACAAGCCAAACGCACCAGCATACCTGTAAAGCCAGCACTGGGAAGGGCAGAGAGAGAAAGATCCCTGGAGCTCACTGGCCAGCCAGTCTTGCCAAAATGGTCAGCTTCGGGTTCGCTGAAGCGTCCCCATCTTAAAAATTAATGTGGAAGGCCACAAGACAGCTCAATGGTTTAATACATTTGTGACACAAGCCTGACAAGCAGAGTTTGATCCCCCAAACCCAAGTTGAATAGAAAGTTACATAGACAGTGCAGCAGCAGGAATAAGAGAAATTTAACAGCACTAAAGGAGAGAACCAACTCCTGAAAAGTTGTCATCCTACCTCCATATGCGTGGAGTGTCATGCATGGAGTGTGCATGCACACACATACAGTAATGGTGATAAAGTTGTAATAATAAAAATGTAGAATGAGAGAGGAAGGCACTCAGAAGTCTGTCTCTGGCCTCCACACATGCATACGCATGTAAAGGCAGCCAAACACACATGCACACACAAAGAATTTTAATTGTTAAGTGTGAAATTCATGACTAGAAAAAGACAATTAGAGAAATCCAGGGCCACCTGATAGGCTTGGGATAATGGCATTGCCCCTGAGACACTTTGTCCTCTTTCCCGCAAGCCCGTGTGGCATCCACCTCCCCCGCAAGCAGTGTGGTCTGACTGAACCCATCAGTCTGTACTTACTTAGAATATGGTTTTCATTACTGTCAAGATTCAAATTAAGCTAAATCTTGATATCTCACCTGCTCAAAACCCCTAAGCAGTAACTTCACTGCGTTTGATGGACATTTGAAAAATGAATCATGCAAATTTTGAAAAGAAATCATCCTAATTTCTGAAATAAAAAAACAAGAGTGGGGGAGGATGAGGTCTGGCATAAAGATGATAATAATAAAAATCACACTCAAACAAGCAAATGAACTTCCCTCAAGGTCGGTTTACAGAGTCACCTTAAGAGGGGAAGCTCATGCATTAGGAGAATGAAACCCTGCAATTTAGACATGGCTAAATCAGTTCTGGGTTAAAAAGAACCAACCAAGCTGAAAAGGATATCCTCATCGCCACAGGCACAGGGTGCATAGTAATGCCGCAAAGAGAGACTTGAAATATTCTGTGTAGGGCAAGCTAAACTGGAGCCAACTTCAGGACTAGAAACCTGGGAGTGTGCTAAGGCTAGCCCAAATCCTGAGTCATTGAGGGGCCAAGGGGCAGGTTGCATCATTTCTTGAAACAGCTACCCTAAAGAAGTCTGCCAATTGTGAATTCAATAAGGTGGAAACAAAATAGTGAGAGTAATAACTAATAAAAATCTATACTTTGAATACTCGTGTTTTTAGAAAAAGGGTGCCGTAAAATAGAAATTGACTTTGACAGCTTGTCCTACCAAGCTGAAGATATATACTTCGTGATGCTTTCAGCATCATAACTATTTCTCCCATCAAGTAAAAAATAATTACAATGGGACGAAGGGGTCTAGATAACATAGTTGTGCTGGTTTGAATGAGAAATGTCCCCCATAGTCTCATTATTTGAACAAGCAGTCCCATTTGGAGGCACTGTTTGGGAAGACTGTGGAACCTTTAGGATGTGGGGCCTTGCTGTGGGAAGTATGTCACTGAGTGTGGGCTTTGTGGGTTTACAGCCTGGCTCCACTTCATGTTCTCTCTTCCCTCCTCCCTCTTCCCTGCCCACTTCCTGCTCCCAGAGTATAATTTCAACAGCCAGCTTCCGGCTCCTGCCCCCATGCCTTCCCTTACTGTTGACATGTATTTCCTGCCATAATGGACTCTATCCCTCTGGAACTGTAAGCCAAAATAAATCCTTTCTCCTCTAAGTCACTTTTGCCAGTATATCTTATCACAGCAAAAGAAAAATAACCAAGTCAATAGTCAAACTCTTTTTTATGATAGCCTACTTAACAGATGTGGATTTTATACTTATTTTTTTTAATGTGGAAGCACACTTGTGGAAGTCAGAGGACAACTCACAAGAGTCACTCTCCCCTTCCACTATGGGTCACTGGGATTGAACTCTGGTCATAGACGAGGCAGCAGATATCTTTATCTGCTGAGCCATCTCACCAGCCCTAGACATGGATTTTTTTTAGTCTTGACCTTTCTAAACCCACACTGAAAATAAAAGTCTGATTATTTTTTATAGTACAAATCAAGGTTATAGCAATGATCAAGAAATCTGAGACCAGAGACAAGCCAGAGAATTGATCGTTAGACCCCTGAGTTGAAGACCACTTTTCTAGTTTGATGTGATGAACACTGCTGCATTTCCAATAGAAACAGAGGCATTGCTTCTCTTTCTTCCTGGTACTGGTTGTCCTGAAGCAGTTTAAAAAAAAATAGCAAACATATCTAGAAACTGTTTTAGACACTGTGTTTCCTGACAACTTAGTCAGAAGTTTGATACACATTAAAACCTTCATCAACTATAGGCTAAGTTTTGACCGATTCTATATGCTTTTTACACTCTGGATACCTGTTCTGGAGGCATTCATGTCCCTACTTTGGTGTGAGTATACACTGTGTTTCAGAATCCTATAAGGAGTTCTGATCCTCTCTAATTCAAGGGAAGTTTATGAGATTGGTGATAATAAATAGTATTTTGCAAAATAAATCAAATGTTGTGGGAGCAAATACTTTCTTTCATCTAGATATTAATTTGTAGCATCATTTTATATTACATCAAATTTGGGCATATGATATAGTAACTGACAAACTTCCATAAATGTTTTGTGTAAATACTGTGCTGTTATTTTTAAATATTGGAGGTATACAGGCCTCACACTTGACCTAGACCTACACCTGGAACTAGGCAATCTCAGAAGTTGGTTTGAGTCCTCCCATGCCTCAAGAGGGCTCCAGGTAAACCTTTTTTGATTACCGCCCCCAATTAGGCATCATCTGTACAATGAGCATAACAAACGCTAGCACTCCCCTTCATCTGGCAATGAGTAGATCCAAAGCTTAAATTTTGAAGGGAAGTCCTTGTCAAAGCTTTGTGTCCAATAGTCCAGGAGCAGAGAGCCCAGGTGTAGATTCCCCCACCTAGCTCATCTTTCTGTGCTTTGGAAGTCTACATATCGAGTTTCAGGCCAGCCAGGACTTCATAATTTAACTCTGTCTCCAAAGAGGGGTGAGAGGCATGGAAAATAAAAACCAAGGCACAGTGGCAGAGCAAGGAAAACTGCTATCCTAAAGGCCTGAGTGGCCACAGAAGGAAAAGGATATGGAATAGGATGTTGAAACATCTTCCAGAAGCAAAGAGAACTTTCTCTGTTGGCAAGCTCTTTGTTCATTTTTATTTTCTTTTAGGTTAACCGAGTTTGTGGGGATAGGTGCCTATGTGGCTGTATCCTAGATTTTCTTTTGACGTTTCTTTTTGGATGAGAGATCCTGAACTAAACAGGTTTGGTTGTTTTGTCTATTTCGGAGGGGGAGTAATGGCAGATGGAAACATGGCCCCAAGCTTAAGAACACTTGTTTCCAGAGGACCAGAGTCGGCTCCTGGCACCCAACTCCCAACCCCACCGTCAGGCATCCAACTCCAAGCCTCCTCCAGCACCCTCACACATGGGCAAATAAGCCCACATAGACACCCACACACATAAATAAAATACATTCAAAAAATAAAGCATAATGACACACATCTGTGATTCTACCATTTAGAGACTGAAGCTGAAGGACCACAAGTTTGAGGACAGCATGGAATGCAAAGCAAGACTCAGTCTCAAGAAAAAAAAAAAAATGATCAGGATATTCTGTCTCATTGTCACTAGTCCAAGGAAAATATTTCCATTGCCAATACAATTCAACAAGTTTATTCACATCATTCAGGTGTTTATTTACTCACTCAATCTTAGGTTGAAGTTGGGAGGTGCTGACCATATCATTCAACAAATAGGAACTACTTGCTTTAAGTACCAGACACAATCCTATGGTGTTGGCTGCCCAGAGATATGATCTTGAGGAATGAGGAGGGGGAACAAGGAGGAGGAGGAAGAGGAAAATGGGAGAAAGGTGTCTGAAGAAGTTGCAAGGAGCAGGCTGTTTGCTGGCCACAGTCGAGGGAAAAGCAAATGGGAGACGAAAGCACTCTTTGAGAAACACTGTTGTTGACTTGGTGTCATCGTCCCCATGTTTGAGAAACTAACTCTGACATGATTTTATTTTATTTTAAATCTGAGACTAGGTCACAACAATCTTTTCTTTAGGGGCTCCAAAGTGTCTGTAGGGTAAATAGGGGACAGGGCAGACCACAAGATACCTTAAGTCATCCCAGCCTTGGGAGACAGCCTTGTAAGTGCCTGCCACTCAAGCATGAGGACTTGAGGTCTACCCCAAACCAACACAGAAGAAGCCAGGCCTCATAGCCATGCCAAGCTTCTACACAGGTTCTGTGGATCCTGCGTAGGTTCAAACTCGGGTCCTCAATGCTTGCCCAGCAAATGCTTTGCCCACTGAACTATCTCCCCAGCCCCCTTGGTTTACTCTTTACATACACTGAGAACGTGTTAAGACCACCTCACCACACAACATACCAATTGCCCACCCTCAGTCCCACCATACTCTGTGGGCTCCACAGCACATGTCATATATTTCCCACTGAATATGCTCTATTAAGACAAGAAGGTCATTCCCAGAACATGAGTATGAGTAGGAGCTGGTGTAGGGGTTCCTTATGAGGAATGCACAGTTTTCCACATTATTGACCTGAGCGAGGCGGTTGTCACAAGTCCTGCAGCACCTGGAGAGAGGAAGGAACAGCTGAGGAAGGAGTATGGCCCCACAGGAGGTCAGTTCTCACCTGCAGTCTTTCTGAAACATGTGAGGATGATTTAACATGATGGTCCAGAAAAAAAATTGTCCTGAGGCTCAAGAATCTGTGATTTCATATATTTATTGAAAGCAACTTCTGTGGAGTGTGATAGTGTCTACCATTAATCCCAGTACTTGGGGGGCAGAGGCAGATGGATCTCTGAGTTTGAGATCAGCCAGGATATATAAGTAAGTCCCTGCCTCAAGAAAAGTGATTTTTGAACAAAGCTGCAGGAGTACAGTGAAATTATACATTCTGAACTTTTGATGACTTCTTAAGCCAAGACTGACGCTCTGATGGGAGCTGTGATCCCTAGTCTGGCAACTGAGGCCAGCATTGCCCACTATTAATACCTCACACATTCTGCTTTCAGGGACCACTAGGTACAGAGTCCTCTTGGACTGATTTCTTTGCATAACAGGAGGGGAATATACAGTCTGGGGTGGTGATGCACACCTTTAATCTCAGCACTCAGGTGGCAGAGGCTGGAAGATCTCTGAGTTAATGTCAGTATGGTCTCTAGGGCTACACAGAGAACCGCATTATGGAAAAAAACCAACAAAACAAAATAACAACAAAAAAGACAAGAGGGTAGCTACAAAATTACTGGCAATTATGATGGTGTTCATGTTAATGAGAATAAATAAAATGACATTAATACGATAAATTTACCAATTCTGTTTCCATTAGATGTGTGTGTGTGTGTGTGTGTGAGAGAGAGAGAGAGAGAGAGAGAGAGAGAGAGAGAGAGAGAGAGAAAGAGAGAAAGAGAGAGAGAGAGAGAGAGAGAGAGAGAGAGAGAGAGGGAGGGAGAGGGAGAGAGAGGGAGAGAGAGGGATTACACAGGGTACACAGGATATCTGGCAGTATATTAAATATTAAATTCAAGAGGCCCATTCTGTCCCTGCAACTTTATGATTCCATGCATGCCTGGAAGCATGCTACTCCATTCATTTTGCAAAATTAAATGTAATGCTCCCCTGTATTATAGACTCGCCTCACTTCATATAAAAATTACATCCCTGAAAGGGCTTGTGTAAATTTAATTTGGGGAGACTGAATTACATTTTAAATATAGTAGGCTCACCAGCTATTTAAAGACATGCTGTAATGTCTCACTTATATAATGCCTTTTTTAAAAAAAAATAAATAAGGATTCCTTTGAAGTAAGGCATCTTTATATAGATGTGAGCCACCATAAAGCCAATTTTCATGGCTGAATCATGGCTAGTCTGCCTCCACTCTTCAATGATGATAGAACTAAGAGCAGTGGTGGCAATCACCGTTGTAATAATCACATTCTCATGAGAGGAGAAGCAGTAGTAGGTTAATTAACTTATCAGAGTTCACACCACTCGGAAGTCGTGGAAGTGATATTTGACCTTGGCCTATTTCTGAGCCCGCCTTGTTAACACAATTGTGTGAACTGAAAAGACAAGGCAGACAGCGGCACTGAGTATGACCCTTACCCCCACCAACCTCCAGAATATCTGAGGCCAAGGTGGTGGAGACTGGTTGAGTTTCTATGCATATCTGCTTTGGAATAAGATAGATCCGTTCAAAAACTTCACCAAAGATGATTAACCCAGTTACAAATGTCAGCACATCTCTTTGTTGAGTATCAGACAAACTTGTTAGCATTTGTCTGCTAAAGACGACTTTGGTAGAACTATTTAGGTTGGGAAGGGATTTCCACCCATGACTGTTCAGAAACAATTGCTAAGGGAAAGGTTTTAGTTGATTCTGGTATTTTCATAAAATTGCATCATCTTTCAGGCACACTTTCTCCCGTCCCCTCACTTTTCTTAGGCTTTTCTACAAGTTTCCAAATCAAAGAGCCTATTATTGCATTAAGACAGACCTACTCTGGCGTGTGTTTCCTCTGTTTATTCCGTAAACCTGAGAAATGACCAGCTACTGTTAAGGTATCTGGACACAGTCCACCACCAGGCCAAGCACTGCTGAAGGCGAAAGGAAGGGCAGACAAATTGCCCCAGAGAGGAGGAAGCAAACTCTATCATCTGGAGATCTGGGCTTTTGCCAGTAGGTGGTGCCAGAGTGTGGGATAATCCCGGGAAATGATGCTCCAGGATGGTGTTTTCCAGGAAGTGGCTCTGAGAAGGCCATGAAGAGACACTCAGGGTGTGGGATTACTCCAGGAAGTGGCACATAAATGGGGTGTCTGTAAAAAGTCATATTTGGAAAGGGGGCCTTTACAGTTTTGATTAAAGTTCATGAAATGGGGAGATGATGACATAAATTATTTCGGAAGCCTCCACATGCAATCACATTTGTTATTATAAGAAGAGATCGAAGTGATGCAACCATAAGCCAAAGAACACTTGCAGATTCCAGAAGATAGACAGGTCAAGGAAGACTCCTCCCCCAAAGCTTCAGGAAAGCACCGCCCTGCTGACACCGTGACTGTAGATTCTGACCTCCAGAACTGCCAGAGAGTAAATCTGACTGCTTCAAGCAATTAACTTTATAATAAACTAAATACAATACCACATTGTTAAAGCATAATTTTCTCAATTTTAGAAATCACATTGAATTATGCACTATTGTTCCCTCATTACAAAATAATTCATTAAAGGCAAATTTTTCTTAGGGTTTCTATTCGGTCAATTTTATTTTTATTTGGTTTGGTTTCTGGATGCTACAGAGAAAGTTCATAGAATCCTTGGTCAAGGCAGTCTGAAAAATAAGAAGCATGACACGGTGTGTCTTAGTTAGAGTTTCTGTTGTGGTGGTAAAACACCATGACCAAAAGTAACTTGGAGAGGAAAAGATTTTATTTTATCTTACAAGCCTCAGGGGTCAGAGTCTATCACTGAGGTAAGTCAGGTCAGGAACTTAAGGTGGAAACCTGGAGGAGGGAACCAAGGCAGGGCCGTGGAAGAACACTGTTCACTGGCTTGCTCCCCTTGGCTTGCTCAACCTGCTTTTGTATACCATCCGTGACCGCCTGCCTAGGGATGGTACCATCTCCAGTGAGCTGTGCCCTCCACATCAAACATTAATCAGGAAAATGGCCAACAGATTTGCCTACAGGCCGATCTGATGGAGGCATTTTCTCAGTGAAGATTCCCTCTTCCCAGACATGTCTAGGTTTGGGTTCAGTTGACAAAAACTAACCAGCATAGCACAGATTTCATCAACTTAATCCCAGTCATTTGCTCACAGTACTGGGTTTCTGTATATTGATTCTTCACCAGGGGTGCTCTTTTTTTCTTGGACTATAATCAACACAATACTCACTTTTCAAAAGACCAAATCCATTTCCAAAAATCTTAGCTAAAACTAGGGCCCCATGTCAACTAGAAGATTCTGATCTGTTGGTATCTGCCACTGGAAGAATAATCCTGAGGAGGAACTTAATACTGTAAACTGGGGACAGTTGACAATATTGTATGTGTTTAGTATTCTGGATTATTAGGTATGTGCTAATGTATTACCTTGAGAACTTCATGGGGGTGGGTCTTGGCGGGATATAGCCTTTTTTTATTGTGTCCTTGGAGGTTGGTTTTTATTTGTTCCATTATTTTTCTAGACTGAGGCCCATGTAGCTCACACTGGCTACCATTCCCTATCTAGCTAAAGATGACCTTGAATTTCTGGTCCTCCTGCCTCCACTCTTCCCATGATTATATGTGTGCACCACCACACCTAGCTGTATGCAGACGCAGTGCTGAGAATCAAACTTCGGACCTCACATGTGCTAGGCAAGATCCACAGCTAGATCCCCAGAGCACCAAGCGACTATTTTAATGTTAAATCTTTTCACGTTGCCTTGTGAAGAACAGTCTCTGTAATTTATAATATTTATATCTACACCCCTAACCATAGAGAAAATTAGCACAAATCAGTCTCTGCTTTCCATGCCTTAGAGGATGCACCTTTATCTTATCCAGCAAAATCTAAAACTCTTATTATTGATATAGCTAAGCAGTAGGGTCTGTGGTCTTTAAACACCTTTAAAACTAATCTTCCTTGTCCTGAGAGGGGCATGATGTCTACAGTAGAGTGAATGGATGAGCTATGGAAGAAAGCTCAGGTCTAGAAGATGGCTCAGTGGATAATAGGGCTTACTATGTAAGCATGAGGACCTGAGTTCAAATCTCTAGCACCTACATAAAAACTAGGCATGGCCATGCAACGCCTATAACCCCAGCGTTGGGCCACAGAGACCATTGCCTCCTGGGAGCACACTGGCTGGCCAGCCTAGCCAAATTAGTAAGCTTCAGGTTCAATGAGAGACCATGTCTCAAGGGAATAAGTCGTAGAATACAGAGGAGGACACTGACATCCGTCCCTGGCCTATGTGTGTGCACACATACCATACGCATTGCATACATAAACACAAACGCACACACCACTCACACACATCACATACACAAGAAGAAAGGAAGGAAGGGTTGAAGGGAAGGAAGGAAAGAAACAAAAAAGAAAAGGAGGAAAAAAGATACAAGTCCTATAGAAAATTCTGTTTGTGTCCATATTGAGGAATACCAAAAGGGTGCCTGGAATATTGGTTTAAATTCCCCAAATCTGCTACTATATTGAGTGAGCTCTTTATTACATGTAAAAAGATTTTCATAGAAACTAAATGTCAGCCGGGCAGTGGTGGCACATGCCTTTAATCCCAGCAATGGGGAGGCAGAGCCAGGCGGATCTCTGTGAGTTCGAAGCCAGCCTGGTCTACAGAGTGAGATCCAAGACAGCAACCAAAACTACACAGAGAAACCCTGTCTTGAAAAACAAAAACAAAAACAAAAACAAAAAAGTCTTTTTAAGAACCAAAAAACAGAAGATTCTAGGTGTCACATAATTATCTCATTAACTTATCTTCAAAGCCCAGTCCACATCAGAGGGATTGTATATGTGAATGTGGCAGGGGGCGGGACAGGGTGGGGGAGGGGGCGGGAGGAGGGAGGAGGTCAATGGAAACATGAAAAGAATCACCCAAAACAGAAGAGAATGCAAAGCAAATGAGAGGGGAAGACCTGGGAAAGCGTCCTTTTCCTGGTGACTCAGAAGGCTGTGCTCAGAGCTCCTTCATCACCATGCCACCATGGGCCTTCCTATGGAAAGAGGTAACCTGGTGCTGACCAGTGGCTAAGGCGCTAGACTCTCCTTCACCCCAAGACAACACTCAAACGCTGTCTCCTGACAGCTGCGCATGCTGTCTATCCTCGCAGCGTTTGCCCTACAGAAAAAGATTGTGGCGCCGATGGATGTGAGTGTTCTGGGCAGTAATCACATGTTTCATTGCACATTAGTGAATCTGCACATTACATTCAAGTGAGTCTGGCACACAGCTCCATCTCCTTTACTATAATCAGAACCCAATCATTAATTACAGCATTGTCAAAAATTGTTCTTCTGGTACTAACACTTAGTAAACATTCCAAGCGGTGTTTCTTTGTAGTAAAAAAAAATTTTTAATGACATCAAAGGCTGGATTTCCATTCCCACAGTTTGCTTTGGAGAGGATTTTTGTTCTTGAAGGCAAAGAATAGGATAAAAATAATCCTTAAACTAGAGGCTCAGAGTATAAGTAGACAATGATAACTCCAACAGAGGTATTAAAGTTAAATGTGGGACAAATGTGTAAATGTCCAAAAAATGTATGTTTAATATAAAAATAATCCTGACTTCTGCTTGTTGATTAGTTACTCCACTCCCTGGAACAATTAGGTAATTAATCACTAAACTAGAAGTATTTTCTGTCCTATAACTGGGAATGTTTTGGTGTGTGGCTTCGAGAAGCCTGAGTAAACTAGAGGTGACCTTCAAATCTTCCTTTGAATAACAATTACCATAGCATTTGATGTTTAGAAAGTGCTCCTTTCTCTCTCATTTCATCTTCACTTAACCTTGTGAAATGAAGTTGCCATCATCAGAGAGCAGAAGAAGGGAATTAATGATGTGTGCCAAGGCCCCAGAACGAAGACAGGCTGGAAACCAAGTCTCTCCGGTTCCTAAGTCCCAAGTCTTGTCTTCACATTGAACCCCACATGTTTGTCAGCCTGTGGCTTCCGACCACTGTCCCGCTCACATGCCTTCCTTCCCCTGCATTCTCCACATGTAGACACAAGAATGCTCACGGCTACCTCCCTGGACTGTCTGAGCCCTGGTGAGTCGGGCGTGTTGAGAGCAGTACCCAGCCAGCCCGCAGCTGAGCCCTCTCCAAGGCAGGTGTCTGCTTGCTGAGAGCCAATGGCAAAGCTCAATGATATCTCCAGGAAAGCAGTAATAGGAAGAGAACAGGAGGAGTGGGGGGTGAATTGCAAGGTAGCAGACAGGTCATGTATTGACATCAGACATTCAAAGGTTTTCTTCTGAGTTCAGAGTTTAGGATTTTGGAGAAGCCCCAAGTGCATGCTTCAGTGGTCAATCCCAGCACAAAAACCAGACAAATGGGAGAAAGGGAGTGGGGAGAGAAAAGCCTGCAGAGATGGAGGAGATGCCAGGCTGCTGAGCCTGGCTGCCCACAATTCCAAAGCAGTGATGACATCTCTTTGTACCCAGTCGTCCCTGAACTCAGCAGCTGTCTCTTCCTGCCGAGATGGTCCCTGCCCAGTAGGACAGTCCATGGCTGCCAATGGACCAGATTGTCTCCCCTGCCCAGCTCTCAGGGGTGGGTAGCCACAATAGTGAATCATTTCTAGGGAAAAGAGCTGACGTGGATGGAATGTGCCTGGATGTCCAACATTGCCCATCCATGACCAGAAGGTCACAAGGTGACTTTCAGTCTGAGATCTGGGTTGCTTAGGTGGCAACTGGCAAAGCTAAATGGCCATGTGCTGAGAGAGCATGCCTCAGTTCTATCCAAGAAGATCGGAGGTGGAGCTGAGGACACAGGAGGATCCTGAAGTCCATGACTGTGTAACTCATAGTTGAGCAGATCTTCCGCTGAGATGGGAACTACTCCCTTACATGAAGTTGAATATAGGCCCCTGAACTCCCAGTGTGCTCTTCCAGCTGTGATTTACACCTGTACTGCTTCCCAGTGCGTGGGCTTCTCTAGTAAGTGTAGTGCATCCTGGGGACTCCTGAGCAGCCATCCCACTGGACTCAATACAATGCTCTTGCAAAAGTCTCCGGTGCCTCCCTGTAGGCTCCACACACTCATGTGATAAATGGGCAGATCTAAGAAAAGCTCCCAGGTATGCCCATCATTTTGAAATTTTGACACAATGTTTTCATCTACAAAATTCATGTGGGAGAATCACACATTACAATAAAAAATAGCAAGCTTATGTTTTGAGTGTCGTGGTTTGAACGCGAAATGTCCCCCATAGACGCATGTTTCAGTGTTTGGTTCCCACCTGCTGGGGCTGTTCAGGAAGGTTGTGGAACCTTTAAGAAGTACAGCCTGACTGAAGGAAGTGGGGGTCAGGCCTTGAGATTGTATAGCCCAACCTCACTTCCTATTCACTTCCACTTCCGGTCTGTAGAGGCAATATGGCCACTTAGCTTCCCACTCCTATGGCCTGCATCCCTTCCCCATCATGATGGAATGTGTTTCCTCCAACTGTAAGCCAGGAAAAAAAAAATCTTCCTTCCTTCAATTGCTTATTGTCAGGAATTTGGTCACAACAAGGAAAAAGGTAATAATACAGTAAGTTAATGATGGTTGTGGTGGGCTGCGCTCATAGCTATCCTTGGCCCAGGGAGCTGGCTATGGGTTGGACATGTCAGCTAGTGGGTCCATCTGTCTAGTGTCCATGGCTAGGGAAATAGAAGCAGACATGCAGGGCTGGATGGGTAACAGGTTTCACCTTTACATGGTAAAACTAGACAAGAGGAGAGAGAGGTCCATCTGGACTGTCTTTGGACCAGGACTTGCACATAAGGCCCTGTGGAGCTGCAAGATGTATACAGGTGAAGTTACAGGAGCTGTGGAGGATGAGAGATGCAAGAGGCGTGGAGACAGGGCAACTGACGAGAGCTTCTGGGCTGGAAACCAAACTTTCCAGAACATCACTGAAGTGCCTGGACCAGAGACTCAATTCTGCTTACTTTCATGGTGGATCCCCGAGACTCTGAGCAAAGATTGGGCCATACTATAGATCCCGCAGAACTGAGGAGGGTCCTATTTGCTATACATGAGGTTGCTCTGGAAACCATCTGGCTGTATTCATCCAGGCCACATGTCTCCAAACTGCATTTTTATTTCGGTGATCCCTCCCCAGAGGTCATGGGTCAGCAAACATAACCTTCAAGAAAAAGCAGCAGGGAGACAAATAATGAGAAATCAGCAGACTCTGGCTGCATTAGGTACTTGGTATGATCAGGGAGGGCAGGCATTCATTCATAATGAGGAGCGCTGCAAGATAGCCAGGCAGGAGGTGATGCTGGAGCTCAGAGTGCAAGGTGGAAAGCATGAAACCCCATGCTGAGCAGAGAATATCACCCAGAGTGGAAAATCTTGACCTTCTCCCTCCGCTCTGCTCTGTAAGAGTCACGTCCCACCTGAACATTAGAGTACAGGGTCCAACAGGGGAGGAGAGGCGCACTGTAGCATGAGGGTTTTCATGACAATTCTGGAAGCCAGATTCTTCAAGGGTCAAAAGACCCACCCAGGCACATGGGGACCTTAGCTTAGAAAAACCCAACCTTGGTTTAATGCTACGCTGTCATCTTGAGAAACGATGTTGCTGTGCTGAGAATTGATGCTGAGGTTTCGCACATGCTAGGCAAGTGCTCTACCCCTGTGCTGTATATCCCTAGGCCTCTTCTTGTTTCTCTTTTATTTGGAAACAAGATCTTACTAAGTTATTCCAGCTGTCTTTGAACTCAATATATAGCCCAGGCAAGCCTTGAACATATATATGATCCTCCTGCCTCAGCCTGAACTACCAAGCCTAGGTGGAAATTCTTAGTAACTTTGAAAAAAAGGGATTCATATTCTCATTTTGTACTGAATCTTATCAATGCTCTTCACAAACTGTATTGTTTGACTGATTCTCCTACATATATAGCTCCTTTATTAAATCCAAAGTCTCTTCCTCATAAACCAAACGATAAGCCTAAGGATCTTTCAGGAATTATTTACTAATCTTGTGATTTGGGTATTCAGTAGGTGTCCAATAATCTCACATTCCTAGAATTTTCAAATGGCTCTGTTTGCTCATTAATTCATTCAACAGACATTCACAAAAGAGGGAAAAAATCTACCCATAAAGTCCTTCCAATTAAAAGGTTACAGCAGGTCCCAGCAATGAACTCCAATACAAGGCTCTCATCAGAGTTGAACTTGTTTCCAACCTCCAGTAGACAGGTAAAACCATGACTTCAACGTGACTAAGTTTTAAAAAAGAAAAGCAAGACAGTATTTATGTGAATGTCTCATCCCAGCTCAAACACAAGCTTTAGTTCCCATTATCTGCTCTCACGGGAGCCCCGTTTGAGCTGAAGAATATGAATGCTTGACTGCCTCCTATTTCTCTCTTGACAGGCGTGAGTAACACCGAGGCACGGCAGCCGGGAAAGTCTCCCCATTTCAGTGCCAACTGGATCGTGGGCAGCGCTGACCTGGAGATCATTAACGCCACAACTGGGAAGAGGAGCTGTGGGGGCTCATCCCGGCTCTGCAAGCACGTGTTTTCTGCTCGGTGGGCACGGCTGCATGGTAGGGTAGGTCGCACCGGTCCTTTCTGGGGAGAAAACTAGCTGTGCCTGGGCTCTGGTTAAAACCCTGAGGAAAGCTCCAGGGAAATGGGACATCATTTGGTCTGCAGTAATTGTGAGAAAGGACATGCAAACTGATCTCCACGGTTACTGCCCTTTCTCCAACTAACTGCCCAGGAATTTCCTCCATGCACTTAAAGCTTTGCTACCCAAATGTGGTCCTCAGAGCTTGGGGAGTATGTCTCTGTGAAGTCAAGCAACAAAAGAGCTTATTGTTGGACCAACAAAAGCCACCAGATCCTATGCCAATTGGTTTACATAGCATGTCATAAGTAAGGTACATAAAGGGACTGGAGAGAAAACTCCATGGTTAAGTATACTTGCTCCTCTAGGAGAGACCAGGGCTCAGTTCCAGAAATCTCATGGCCACACACAACTGTCTGTAGCTCCAGTTTCAGGGGATCCAATGCCCTCTTTTGACTTCTGCAGGCACTGCACACATATGATACAAGTATATGTACCCAGGCCCACACACATACACATAAAATAAAATAATATAATAAATCTCTTTTTAAAACATTAAAAAGAGAAAAAGAATTTATTCCAAGTTCAGATATAAACAAACTACTCCTCATAAAGTATATAAGGGCTGGCAAGGTGGCTTAGTGGATAAAAGCACTTGCTACCAAGCTTGAGGACCCAAGTTCAGTCCTCAAGACCTACATGGTAAAAGAAGAGAACTAACTCCTGAAATTTGCCTTCTGACCTCCAAATGCACATTGTGGCATACACACACACACACACACACACACACACACACACACACACACACACACACGAGAGAGAGAGAGAGAGAGAGAGAGAGAGAGAGAGAGAGAGAGAGAGAGAGGAAGAAAGGAAGGGAAAGAAGTTAGGTAATTTCCTACTAATTTTCAAAGATGGTGACTGTCAAAATTAGCATTTTTCTCCAATTCAGAAGGCCACCTATTTCTACTACAGCAATGTTTCAAAATCTGCTTTCCATTAATAAATAGATAATAACTACATTTGGGAGGTTAAAACTAAAATGCAGAGTTTTATGTACTTTGAAAGTATAGCAGACTATAATAAAATACAGATTAAAAATAAACTAATGAAGAAAATGTATTTTGCTCATTTTTTTTTGTATTGGGACATAGCTCAGTCAATGAAACTCTTGCTATGCAAGCACAAGGACTTGAGTTAAAGCCCCAGAGACCATGTGAAAACACCCAGCATGGTAGCCTATTAGTCCTAGAACTGGGGAGGCAGAGATATGTGGACTCCTGGGGCTAGCTGTCCAGCCAGCCAGCCTAGCCTAATCAGCAAGCTCTAGGCCAGTGAGAGACCCTGTCTTAGAAAAGGGGTGGGGGACAAAGTTGGCGCCTTCTGAAGAACATTACTCCTGAGGTTGGTCTCTGGTCTCCATGTGCACCTGCACACATGTGTGCACCCATATGACATGCACACCCAATAATAAAATTGGATAGTAGAATAGCAGATGTACAAATACTGAAGCATTTTTGCCTACTCAGAGAATGTTAAAAACTATAGTTATCTAAGAGTTTGGCATTCACCTTCTGCCTCTGCCACAAGCATGCAGATATGGGTATATGGCACCATATGTTCCAGTTCTGATTAGAACTCTCTGCCTCTCTCATGCCTACTCTGATCCCTTTTCTCACACCTCACTTCTTCCAAAGATGTTGTAAGGTGTGGAGAAGCACAGGCTTTTCTTGTCTTGCTGAACAAATAGGTCCTTTTCTTGTTCACATGATCATGGTGGCATTGGCCACAGAGTGGACACATTGATCTACAGACCCTCAAGGAAGATGCAGTGTTATCTGAAGCTACCCTACCACAGGCCTGCCCTCTGCCTCTCTCCCTCTCTTTCCTCCTTGTGGGGGACTGAAGACATAGATGGACAGGTTTTCCCTGCCTTACACTGCTCCAACTTTTGTCTCTTATGACTCAGAAGCCCGAGAACATCCTACTTTTACTGCCTTTCTAGTTAACAAGCAACATAACTCAGAGTCCCTCTTCTCTCCTGCCTTCCATGGTGCTGTTAATGCACAAACCTCCCCTGGTAATCCTTCTTCAGGAACAATATAGAAAACAGTGGTTCTATTATTGGTGTTGTTTTGTTTTTTTCTGGGGTTTGCTGAGCTTTTTGGGTTTTATTTATTTTGAGTTGGTATCTTCCTATATATCCCAGGCTGGCCTTGAACACACAGCAGTCCTCCTGACTCAGCCTCAAAAGTGCTGAGCTTACAGGTGTGTGTCATCACACTCAGCTAAGAAAGCAGTGTTAAATTCTTAATAGGAGGTGAGTCATCTGCTATGTTATACATTTTTTAATCGTCTGCACTTCTGATGCAGCCAAGTATCCTTAACAATTGGGTTTTTCACAGAATTTTCCAAAAGAACGCAGATAACTGCTCTTCCAGTTTGTTTGTTTGTTTTATTTTTTTAATGTGTATGTGTGTGTATGAGTTCATACATACAGGAGGGAGGGTGCATGTGCACATGAGTTTGGAGGCCAAAAGTCTATGTTAAGTGTCTTCCTTGATTGCTTCACCTTATTTTCTGATACAGGGTCTCTCACTGAACTTGAAACTCACCAAGTGGCTAGACTAGCTAGCCAGCCAGGCTCAGGCAACTTCCTGTCTCCACCTCCCCAGTGCTGGGATTATAGGTGTTAACCAACACCTGCAGCTTTTTACATGGATTCTAGGGATCTGAACTCAGGTCCTTGTGCTTGAGAGCCAAGCATTTTCCCAAAAGAGCCATCTCCTCAGGACCCTGCCACTGTACTGTTAAAGGAGAAGGAGATGCCAAGGGTTGGAATCAAGCTGGTATTTTGCTTGTGAAACTCATGTTACTGTGAATGGTTGAATTCACTTCCTCCTTCTTTCCACAGCTAAGCACACGGATCCCTGGCCATGGAGAAACACCGTCCATGTACTGTGAGGCCAAGCTGGGGGCTCACACCTACCAGTCTGTTAAACAGCAGCTCTTCAAGGCTTTTCAGAGAGCTGGTCTTGGCACCTGGGTGAGAAAACCACCAGAGCAAGATCAGTTTCTACTAAGTCTCTAAGACTCCTTTGCTATTGGACCAGAATGGAATGTCTGGAGGGGATGCAGCCGTATGATGGTGTGGTGTGTCCATCAATTCTTGACATTTATTCTCCTTCAGTGTTCAGGAACACATGTGTCCATGTTTGGATGGGAGACTAGATTTGTGTTTTGGTCATGCTATTTCTCCCTGGGTTGTTAGTTCCAAGAATTCTGTCCACATAGATAGAGGTAGAACCACTATTGCATCAGCCCCATCCCTTACTGGGTGTCAAAAGGAAATAATCTGTTTGGGCAAGAGTACCTTAGAGGCAAGATTGAAATGTGGTACTAAGTGTAGCCTCATGCATCATCCTCTGTGCTTCCTCCTGCCATGGGCCTCTCTCGTGGTGTGATTGAGTCTTGCCAGCACAAGTTTATATGACTTCAAGATAAGCCACAGGTAAAAAGAAAAGCCATGGTCTCCCCAATTCCAAAGAACCCAACAGGAATGCTATATTGTCTTCATTATTCATTCAGACCTTTCCACCTTCTATCAAAAAGGACTTGGGATGGACACTGTTAAAGAGCAACTAAAGTAAATAAAACCATGTTTATGACAGGAAGGAAAAGACACTTAAGACACAAAAGAGTCATGATCTGTGATGCAAGAAAACTGCTTTTAAACTGCCCAATGGTAGAATGTTTCAAACAAGCCTAGGCGATTGACTTGATCACAACCTTTTCATTGCTTTTCATAGATAATGACAGCCATGGAAGCGAGAACTGCAGAATGCTTAACTACTACCCAATAATAGCAGATAAAGTAATGAAACTGAGCCTTAGATCAAATTCTGAATTTTTAAATGAATTTTTATTATAAAGAAAGCATACACATACAACATTCAACAAAATCTTTAGGTTTGAGGAGCTACTCGATCTCTATCATTTTAGGTTCCTTAATCATCATCTTGCATGAATAAAATAATAATTATTATAACAATAATAATGACTTACCATAGCTGCAAAATTTAAAGAAACAGGGTTATACCACGTATAGAATGGGTATCAAAGTTTGTGGCTATACATAAATCTTTTTATTATTTAGCCTATATCATGATCCCTAAGAGGAGAAGACCCAGGCAAAGAAAGGCATGTCACTAACATATTTTTAGTCAACCCATGTTCCTTTAATTAATATTTTCCACTTGGAACTCATTTCAACATTCATCAAGCTATTTAACATGTGCATAATCTTTTTTTTTTTGTTTAAACAAATCCCATCTGATGGGCTGTAGAGATGGCTCAGCAGTTAAGAGCACTTGGTGCTCCTAGAGAGGACTCTGGTTCATTTCCCAGCACCCACTGGCAGCTTACAACCATCCATAACTCCAGCTCCAGTGGTTACAATACTCTCTTCTGGCCTCTGAGGGCTCCATGTACCCATGAAGTACACTTATATATATGTGGGCAAACTATCATACACATAAAATAAAAATAAATAATCCCTTTTTATTCCATCTGAAATACATTATTGGTTTTTTGTTTTGTTTTTAAAAGTATAGGAGGAGCCACTTCTAGAATATGGGATTCCTGGTTAGAATTCCAGCTTATCAATCCTCAATAAAAATTCAACCATTACATCATGATGTATATATTCTAACATATATTGCAGATATCACAAGAATGAGGTAAAAACATGAAATACATTGAACTGCAGTTATCTGATGCAATAAAAAGAAGAGTGGAGATATTAAGTCCTTGGATTTAATATGAGACCACATTTATCACTAAAGTCCTTTGAGGAAAGAATATGAGCTCACTGTAAAAACATTTTCAAGATAAACTTTCAAAGACATGCAAGTATTTTTGCAAATAAATGGTTAATATTAATCTTTCATAAATCCTGAGGAAAATGGAATCTTCATTCAGTGTAAAGGCTACGATCAAAGAGCCAGCTTGTAGTAATCTCTGATAACTTGACGTATAACTAGGAGGAAGCTTAGAGACCCAAGAAACCTTGAGAGCTGAGTTGTGACTTCTGTGTTGTCTTTCCACTGTTAGGTACAGTTACTTCCTGGCTGAAATCTAAGACCTCCCTCAAACCATTTGTATTTTGAGGGGTGGAATGAAGAATGCACAGCACTTCACATCAGTGTGATCCAAACAGTGTTATCAGTTATAAAAAGATTGGCATTAACTGCAGGGTCTTAAATGTTTCTATCATGTGATGAAAAGAGGAAGAATTGGCCACCTTTCAAGTATTCTCAGTAACAACCGCCACATAGACCTATGCAAGAGACACAGAAAGCAGTTGCTTACCCAACAGTGAACACCATCATGTGCATAAATTGCAGGTCTAGGGTTAGAACTCATGGTGTCTAAGGTACTGTTTTTCCGGAAACAACCCAAACTTTCCTAAAGATAACTTCTTGAAAAAAATAGCCACCCATCAAATTTATTCTACCTGTTAGCACTAACATAGAGATTCTCTTATTTACTTTAATTATGTATGCGTGGAGGGTATGTGCATATGTACATGTGTGTGCAGGTGCCTGTGGGAGGCTGAGGAGGGTGTCAGAGCTGCTGAAGCTAGAGTTATAGGCAATTTTGGGACACCTATGTGGGTCCTCTGGAAGATGCTCTTAACCACTGAGCCAGCTCTGCAGCCCTGAGAATCACTTATTAAGTCAACAGACTATTCCTAGAGAGGAGAGCTAGTGGATCCACATATGTGAGCAGGAGAAGACATTTCCGATGCTGCAAATGTGATTTTAAGACACTAGGGCTTTTCCAAAGAGACATCATAGACAATGCTTTTTTTTAATAGTTGAATGTCTTGCAAGCTCCTTGTCAGAGTGAGTGTGACATAAGAGAGAGATGGGAGGAAGGAAGCAGAGGGTCCCTGACTCTGCTCAGTGAAAAGAGAGTTGCTGAAATTATTTATCTAAAGTGAAACCTGCCACATACTGAGAAGCAGAGATCATGGAATCTTCAAGAAACAGGAAAAAACAAAGAGGCATTAAGAGGGAAGAATGAAAGGCCTGTGACATTTCTTATCTGGAGTAGACAGGTAGCCACATCAGAATTTCACACCTACACCATACAGGACATGTATGTGCTGCCCCTGACCCACAGAAACCCCACCCACTCCAGAAGTAGCCAGTCACAGGATGTGGTGAGCATGGACTAAACCCTGAAATAGTAAGTAGAAAAAGCCTGAGGATTTTTCTTACCGTGGTATCCACAAAGCATTCCAACACTACCTTAGGATGCCCTGCGTTTTAACTATTGATTTAGTGACTTGGGAGTGGCTTAAAAACACCCCATCTGAAGTTTCTATAAGAATGAAACACAAATAGGTCATATTTATCTTTTAGTCACCCTGAAAACAAATACAGTCAAACAAATCTAAAAGAATATAAGTAGACTATAAAAAGGACAGGCAGGTATCTCAGCCACCTTGGCTGTTCCTTATTCACCTGATTTATCTCAAAACTACCCTGTATCTCTTTGATCTTTACACCCTTTGTTTTCAAATCTTCTGTCTTCTGTATTCACACCCATTGAGTCTCACTTCTAAAGTCCAAATAGAAGGAGGTCGGCATCATCTTTATCTGCCTCCAAAACACATTGCTTTCCTATTGGGGAGATAAGCAATTTAAGGTTCCCTGCCTGGTTCTCAGTCAAAAAGCCAGTGTCTGTTCATTTGTGAACCTTTCCACAGGACTGAGCCCCACGGTAAAGTCCACGAAGGCACAGAAGCACTGCTCATCCACCTCCAGCAAAAAGATTTCACAACAATGTATAATATCAAGTTATTGAATTTAGGATTTCTTTGGATTTTGTTTTTTTGCCAAGTAAAAGATTTGCAAGTCCCTGACAATCGCTTCCTTTTGATTTCTGTGATCCTCTTTGAACCTGTATATATCTATCATGCCACTATTGATTTTGTGATGTCTAGTTGTCTCTCACAAATGTCAGGCTAAGTTACTTTTCCAAAAGATGCATAGCTCATGTTTTTTCCATATAATTTCCTTTTCACAGGACGGTTCTTACCAATAAATTTAAATGCTTTTTGTATAGTGTTTACCATATTTGATGAGCCATAAATAGTAAATACATAGTATATCAATGCCCAGAATAGAATAGTGGCAGTATTTTGATGAAATCCTATTTTTAGATTATAAATTTCAAGATGAGTCTATAGTATCTTGTTTAAAAAAATTAAAAAGACAATTGAAATTTAAATATAGTAGACATTTTTTTATTTAGGGAAACTTCTATGATAATTTTTAAGAAGCCATTCTAATAAAATGACCTAATTGGCCCAAAAGATAATAAATATCACTTTCTAATAGCAACCAAAGGAAATTTAGAAAATTTCTTTCTTTTTATGTACTACCAGTTGACTGCTGTGACCACCTTTTCTGGCCAAAGTCTCAGCATTCAGCAAAACCTGTTTCTCCATCACTCTTATCTAGGACAGTTATCAGAATCAACAGTCTTGTATAGGACTAAGAAATCTACTATACTGAACATTTTGAAGAACTACCCCAGCTTTGGATGGTTGCAGTTCATGAAGGAGTAGAGAAATCAAAGTGCTGCCTCAGGAAAGGATATAACACCAAAAGTCAACTCTTACTTGGGGCGGGGGGTGGGAGGGAGGGGGCAGTGATATAATGTTAGGGATGACATGGAGGTTTCAGTGGGGACTGGGATACTTCTATGGAGGGCTTGGAAAGGGTTGGGCCCTGGGCGCTGTCCGTGGTTCTGACTCGTAGTTAAACATGGAAACACAATGATTTCTGGGAATACTAGGGTATCAGTAGCTGTTCTCAAACTTCTTTCACTAAGTTTGAATCAGATAAGTGATGATGGAGAAATAAGGAAATAGAAACAAAATGACATAGATGGAGGCCACCAGATGTCATGAAGAGCAGAGCATTGTCCCACATAGTTTCTTCAATCCCAAATCTAGGGAACCAAAATATGGAGTTGTTCATTCCCCCAGCAATTCTACTTCTTTAGATTCTTTTCTCATCCCCCCACCACCACATTCCTGCAGTCTGTGCTTCCCTCCTACTAACCTTCTGCTCTTTTTTCTGGTCCCCTGGTGTACCTTAGAGGAGTGAAGTAGCAGGCAGATTGGTGTTCACAGTCAGGAAGCTCCTTATGTCTTCATGTGATAGAATGACTACAGGGATTTACAATGATCATTCTGGACTCCCAGAGCATGTCCATTTCAGCTGACCTCCACCCAAAAGAATCACAGATAACCACATCTCAAGAAATTTAAACCAAATGATAGCATCCCTGCAGGGAAATGTATAGTATCAAAACCTGGAGAAAATACCACCTTATTTCCCAACTCATCCTTTTTTAAAAGGTTTGGAGAGACGATGCACCCTTTTAAAAATAAATACAAAATTATCTGGATTCTAGTGCCTCTTTCACATGGGCACCTGATTTCTATCACCTGGAAGTCTGTGAAATCAATTTAATTAAATCTTTCCCAGCGGTGCCCAGCTAATTTTCAGCACTTTTTAAGTAAAATGGACGTAAAAAATAGTCATTCTTAGTTGAAGGTATGTACATAAAAAAAGCATGATCGAATGGCAATATTGTATCAATGAATGTATATTTGTAATATTTGTAAAATAAAAATCCAAAACCTTACAATATGAATTTACATATGTTAATTTGCCTCTTCTGAGTTCTGTAAATTGCACTTTGGTGATACCTGATAAGTGAATGTTTCTCTTAAGTGAATAAAAATATCAAGTAAAGTTGTTCTTCCCTGAGTTGTCTGGCCTTTTTAATCAAGCTGTGTGTTAGGGAGTCTCTCAAACATTGTGATGTACAGGGCTTAAGTAAAGCCTGAGGAGGATCCACCTTCTTCAAAGAAATAGAATATTTGCTCTAAAAACTTTTTTTTCTAATAATACTCATGTCAATTATCAGAATATGCCAGAGTAACAATTACTAGCCCAGATGTTGCCCTTTTAGAGCTGATGTAATCAAACTAGTTAAATTATCATGGAACTAGGAATGAAAACACTTGTCATCAAGCCTTGAGTCAGTGACTCATTCTACCTATGTAAAATGGAATGAGTGACTTCATGCATGACTTTGAACCTCAGTTTTCTCACAGTCGAGTGCTGGAAACAAGACATATATACAATTTCACAGGATTTCCCAGGGAAATCAAAGGTTTACAACACTATGAAAATATAACACATTGTGAAGATTCAATATGTTCTCAGTTCCCCACCCAAATTTTCCACAGCAGATGAAATACGGCAGTGGCTGACAATTGTATGATCAAACACTGATCCTAGTGGATACCAGGGCATAAGATGAACCTAAAACTTCACTTGAGAATGTTTATGGCCTCAACTCTAACTCTGCATGGACTAAACATTCTGAAACTCAATCTATTCCAATAGCATATTTTGCTTCTTTCCAGAGGCATAAGCTTAGACACAAATATATTCAGAAATGGACATTTGCTAATGAAAGAGCTTTGATTTTTCTCCCATTACCCTGGAAATAGACAAAAATTTAAAATATGCTGAACAGGGGTCTTCTATACTATCATTTGAAAGACTGAGTAATATCTTTTGTTTCAAAGTATTCTTATCTTAGAACATATCTGAAATCCTACTACACATGCCCTTTAATCAAGGATTTCTTCCATTTTTTCAGTCTATATTTATTTTACATTAGCAAGAGTAATGCTTAGGTGAGAGCACGTGATATCCGAGGCAAAGGTGGTGGTGGGGACTGAAACAGATTATGAGAAGATTGACTTCCTCCATTCTCAATTTAGTATCAGTGGTGTGTTTGTGTGTGTGTGTGTGTGTGTGTGTGTGTGTGTGTGTGTGTGTAGTGTGTGTGTGTGTTGTGTGTGAATGTATATGCATACACATATTCAAATGAATATGAGCACTCAGGTGCATGTGTAGGCCACAGGTTGATGTTGGATGTCTTCCTTGATCATGAACCTTTTTATTTATTAAAGCAAGGTCTCTCACCAAATCTGGAGATTACTAGTGTAAGTAGCAGCTTGCCACAGAGACCCCTTGCTTCACTGCCCAAGGGCTGGAATTACAAGTGGGCTACAGCATCCACCTGGCTTTTATATGGGTGCTGGAGACCCAAACTCCACTCCCCGTAATTGCACAGCCAGCACTTCATCCATGGAGCCATCCCCCAACCTTGAGCTTCTCATTTTTCAAGTCTGATAGTTACCCCTAGTGGAGGGATAATAAGAGGGTAGGATTACTAGTAGGAAATAAAGAATACCACCTGAGAGCTAGGGATATAGTTCAGTGGTAGAGCTCTTGACTGGCATGTATAAGATCTTGGATTTAATGCCCAGTACAAAAAAAAAAATCTGCACTGGAAAAATGCTCAGTGGCAAAGATCACTGACTGCTTTTTCAGAGGACCAAGGTTCAATTCCCAGCACTCATCTGGTTGCTCATGACCATCTGTAGTTCTTTTTCCAGGGAATCTGATGTCCTCTGCTGACCTCTGGGGGAACAGGACATTCATGTGATGCATAGCCCTATGTGTGGGCAAAACCCTGTTCTCATATAGTAAATCAGATAATAAATTTAAAAACCCAATAAACACAGATATTTTTTAAAGCTAAGCATGATGGCTCACACCTGTAATCCAACACTAAGGAAGCTGAGGCAAGAGAATTGTCATACATTTTAGGGCAGCCTGGGCTACATAGTGGCAGCCTGTCTCAAAAGGAAAAGAAAGGATGTCTGATGTGGCTGAGCGGTGTTCAAGAGAGCTCTCAAGTACACCTGAAGTCACCCTGTTGGCATTACCAAGCTTCAAGAACCTGAGCATTCACTGGTGACAGGAAGCGTGTCTCATCTGCAGCAGAAACGGGTCTCTGAACTAGTTTATATTATCTCCCAGAAGTGACTTTCAGCCCTGCTACCCATTGCTTAATAATGCTCACAGCAGAACCCTACCGCAGGGGGAGGAGGGATCTATCATGTTCGGAAAAGAGTGGTCAGGGCCTTGGTAACCTCTTTAACTGGTTTTACATACATGCCCAAAGCATTCTGCAAGCCAGTCAGGCCCCTGCCTGCCCTAGCCTGGAGCAGAGACATCTTTCTTGTGGCATTTTTCTTTCTTGTTGAGATTTTTTTTCTGAAGCATGGATCATGAAGTTTATGATATATTGTCTTAGTAAAAGGTTTCAGCTAAGCGTCTGTTCCCAAGGAAAGGAACTAGAGTCTACTCCTGCTCTTAAAATGTGATCAGTACACATGAAGGTTGAAGGACAAAATGGCCACAGCAGTGGATGTTAAGCCCTGTGATTGATCACACCCTTGTCTACTTCAGAGCTATTAAATCAAGTTCCCATAGTCAAGTTTAACATGATGGCAGAAATACACTCTTTCCAGTGAGGTTCAGAAAGCCACCCTCCTTAAAGGGCCAGCTTTATGGACAAAACACACTAAAGATGAAGTTAGAAGGAGGTGGGGATGCAGCTCAGTTGGCAGCATCCTTGCCTAGCATGAACGAAGCTCTAGATTAGACCCCAATACCCCATAAACCAGTCTGCTGCTGCTGCTGCTACTGCAAGCCTGTAATCTCAGTGCTTAAGAGGTAGAGTCACGTGGTGGATCCAAAGTGCAATGTAACCCTTGGCTGTATATTGAATTTGAGACCAGCCTTGGCCAGAGACCTTGTCTCAACAAGAAAGAAGATGAAGTATGAATAGAGCCAAATATGATAATGATAATGATGGCCAAGTACTGATATATCTCAAAGCAGTCATACTCAGTTCCCCACTCTTCCATTAAAAAACTGCTTGACTAAACCTAAAATTGAATTCAGAAGGAGCTTCAGTGGTATGCCTGTGTGTGAACATGTTTGTATGTACATATGCATGTGTGAGTGCATGCTTGTGGAAGTCAGAAATCAACCTTGGGTATCATTTTTCAGTAATTGTATACTCTCTTTTTGAGGTAGGGACTCTCTAACCTGGAACTCTCCAAGAAAACTAGCCTGGTTGGCCAGTGATCCCAGTGATCCATGTGTCTCTCTCCCCAGTGCTAGAACTACAAGCATAGATTACCAATGCTTGGCTTTTTTGTTTGTTTGTTTTCTTTTTTGAGACAAGATTTCTCCATGTAGTTTTGGTGCCTATTTGGATCTCACTCTGTAGACCAGGCTGGCCTCAAACTCATAGAGATCTGCCTGGCTCTGCCTCCCAAGTGCTGAGATTAAAGGCGTGAGTCACTGCCGCCCAGCCTGGCTTTCGTTTTTATGTGGTGCTAGGGAGTGGACTCAGGTCTTCATGCTTACAAAGCATGTACTGACTGAGCTACTCCAGAACCTAACATTGATATTTGTAAACACAGCCCCCCTACTTGTTCGGAACTCAGGTTGGCTACAGAATTTTGACAGTGTCTGGCCCTCATTACTAGAAAACAAACTTCATGAACTCTTCAACAAGAGATGGGTTTGCTTTTGTGAGGAAGTGGGCTCAGGTGAAAGAATGGAAATGTGATGTCCTTCAGAACCAGACAAGTGGATTTCTGGTCCTGGCTGTGTCACCAATTGGTTCTGTGACTCCGTCAAGTTGCATTGCTTTTTCAGGGAATGTACCTGCACTTAGCAAGTAGCTCAGGTGAGTGACTTGCCTTTGGCAACAGCAACACTTGAAGATATCATAATATTTAATGACAAGAGCCTATTAGTCCCCAAAAGGTGGGAAGTACTGGAGAACAGAACAAGGAATTTAACTCACAGAAGGTAATGAGCTGTCCCATAGAATAATAAGGTGATACAATTTCCAAGTCTAAGAGAGAAAAAAAGTATCATGAAAGTGATTGGTCAGGGATAGAGTTCACTGGCAGAGCATTTGCCTAGTATGCATAAGGAAAGTGGTCAATCATGTAAAATTAATTCAAAAATAAGGTAAAAAAAATTAGAAGAATTATTTATAACCAAGAGAATTGTGTGAATGTTAGGAAAGATGTCTTCTGACATAATGAAGTAAGGTGAGAATAAAGACCATGGAGACAATAAATATGGGTGGTTCATTAGGAGACTTCACTAGAACAAAAGCAAGACAGAGTAATAGAACAGAGGAGGCTGGTCAAAAGGAGAAGTGTTCAACAGATAGAGTGTGCTCAATGTCAAGTGGAAAGTACTCAGAATAAAGCTAAGAGAATCTTCCAGAGACAGTCAGGACCATCCAGGGACCAATACAGGCAGAAGAAACTTCCAGAGCTGGCCTCTGATGTGACCTTGTTCTCACTGGTGCCCTGGACCCATCTTATCTTATGCACAACCCAGATATCACTGGAAAGTCTTATAAAAGGGTCTTGGCCAGTATGGAAATGGAAATTCTACCAAGACCCTGATTTGAGGCTTATGGTTTTGTTCTGATTCTTTACTGATGCATGTGCTTCACATGCAGCTTGTGTTTAATAACTATGTGTAAATAGTGGATGAATATGTATTTCTACTGATGAAGAGGGGCACAAGGAGGTGGGCAGCAAAGAAAAAAGACTTGAGCAAAACCAGGAGAATCTTTTCAGGCACTCAGCACAAATGCAAGAAGCATTACTACCTAGTCATTTTAGCTTTTCTAAGCTGGAAAGCACTCCAAGACTCAGCACTAAGCAAGCCTAAAATATTTCCACAGTCTTTCCCTTTGAAACTATGACCTTAAACTGGAAATGCTCAGGAATGTACTCCTACTGAGCATACTCAGTAATGTGCCTAACCCTAACACACACACACACACCAAGTGGGGAGGAAGGGACACACACAACCATACACACACACACACACACACACACACACACACACACACACACACACAGGCTTCCAAATGAAATCCCCATGCTTCCTTTGTTCTGGACAGCTGTTGTTTGGAAATAACTCCCATGCTCTCCTTACCTGCTGCAGGTAATAAATCTTTCTCCTCTTTTATGCTTCGTGAATGAACTTATTTTGATTTTGCACCTACCACCGTGTAGACCTACTGCATTTGGTTTCATCACCTTCCCTATCTTCAGGGGAGTCAACAACCCAAGACTGATACAGAAGACAAGAGGTTGCCCCTCTTGCCTTTGTGGGGGGGTGTACAATTCTTGCTTACAATCTCCCCATGGGATCAAGCTGAAGCTCATTTTATCCCTGACACTCCTCTGGCTGCCTTTGTTCTGAACACAAGTTCTCTACTGAGTAAGTGTATACCAACACATCTAGCTTTCTCAGGCTCTGCTTCCAGCATAAGCCAGGTGGGGAATTCTCCCCATATAGAAATGTATTCAGAGCCGGGCGGTGGTGGCGCACGCCTTTAATCCCAGCACTCGGGAGGCAGAGCCAGGCGGATCGCTGTGAGTTCGAGGCCAGCCTAGACTACCAAGTGAGTTTCAGGAAAGGCGCAAAGCTACACAGAGAAACCCTGTCTCAAAAAACCGAAAAAAAAAAATTAAAAGAAATGTATTCAGGAGCTTGGCACCCATGGTGAATGATGGCTCTTTATAAGAAATCTTTTGCTGACATTTGAAAAGGGAAATATTTCTTCCCGATCTTGAAATTCTGTCTTCATCTTGATTCTCAGTATAGCAAGAGTCATGGGTCGGTCACTTTTGTTGAGACTGAGGCCTATCTAAACATGTCTGGCCACTTATAGAGTTTCTGAGAATCTGTTTTCAAAAGAGATGAAGGAGACTTCCTGACCAATACTTACGCTAAATTCTAACATCTACAGAGTGAAGTAAGTGTACATCCAGCACAAAGTCAGACACTCAATGTCTGTCCTATGCCCTTGTCACTGTGAAGACACAGGCCAGATGAAGAAAACAGAGGGGAAAGAGCAGCAGTTGCTTTTCTCATTGAAAAAGAGTCTGCACAGCATTGGACTGTAAGGCAATGAGGCTTTATGCTCCTGTGACTAAATATAGAATGGAAGAAAGAGACATCTCCACTCCTACACCAACTCAGGAGGATCTACAGTACAGGGTGCCCGCAACTCTGAAGTCCAGCTCTAGGGAACCTCCAAATGACAGAGTGCTTCACCCCTCAACCAAGCTAATATGGCTCCTAATTTTTCAAGCAGGAAACCTGGGATATTTCTGCAAATATTTATCTGGCATGGTAAGAAGAATCATGTCACCCCACCTGGGAATATGAAGGTTTGGGAGTTGCACTTCCCAAATTAGCACATGTGGTGAGAGTCTAGAAACAATGCTCGTCATTGCTAGAGGCCTGTTCTAACGGACTGCAGGGGAAATGTACCCTCTACCTTTCCTAGGGCCTCTTGTTTCTTAACCTTCTTGTCCTCACAGGCCATGAGCTCTGCATTCTTTCTGGCTGGAGTTTCCCTTTGAAGGAAATCAGTCTAGCTCCTTACTGCATAAATTTAACCCTGCTATTAAGCCTCTTTGCATAAATATCAAAGACTGGTGTCTTGAAATTTTCTATTCCCTAGGAAGCACTTATTTGCATTTCAAAAGAACAGTACTACCCTGAAAGATCACTTGTGAAGACAGGGGCTACTTTACGGGTGGCATGGTCTGTTATCAAGTCCAGATCATGTCCATCCATCCAAAAGGGGGAAAAAAAGGTAAGAAATGTCCGTAGACTAAGATCTGGTTTGCAGCTTTACCCTTAAGTGCGTTTTGTACAGAACTGGGCTGCAGTAACCCTCTTCGTTGGTTTTCTTGCCCCATGCTAGATGTTTGTGTGAGTGAGTGATTTTCTTACAGTGAGCAGAAGCTGGTTTTACACAGACTAACATTAGAAAGACGGTTGTGTGTTCAGCAAGCTTCCTCACTTGCTGCACCCCCAAGTCTTCACCTTTTAATAGAATAATAATACCTGCACAAAAGGACCATTATGAAGAGTGAATGGGATGAGTTTCTAAAGACAAAGTAAACAATAAACAAATAACAGTAATGATGGAGTTACAGTCAAGGCTTTTCCCCACTTCCTATTCTCCTCAACGATCCCCATTCCCCACCACTGCTAGAACATCACCTGGTCATTGGAAGATGACTCCAGGTAATCATGATAGTAACCCTTATCTCTCCCAAACTCTTTAGTTTAATAAGTAAATATTTATTTAGCCTTGCTGTGAACAAATCACAAGACTAAGCACTTGGGAATAGTAAAATGCATGGTTACTCTCCTGGCTAGCTTCAACTATTAACATAGCCTAGAAATACCTAGGGAAAGAATCTCAATTGCAGACTTGCCTAGATCATATCATCCTGTGGGCATGTTTGTAGTGGATTGTCTTGATTGCTACCTGATAGATGTAAGAGTTCCCAAACCATTTTTGGCAGCACCATTCCCTAGGAAGGTAGTCCTGAAGTGTGTAAAAAAAGCAAGTTGTAAAGCAAAGCGACAGCCTACAGAATGGGAAAAGATATTCACCAATCCCACATCTGACAGAGGACTGATATCCAGAATATATAAGGAACTCAAGAAATTAGATATCAAAATGCCCAACAGTCCAATTAAGAAATGGGCTATAGAACTAAACAGAGAATTCTCAACAGAGGAAACTCAAATGGCTGAAAGACATTTAAGGAATTGCTCAACATCCCTAATCATCAGGGAAATGCAAATCAAAACAACTCTGAGATACCACCTTACGCCTGTCAGAATGGCTAAGATCAAAAACACTGAAGACACCTTATGCTGGAGAGGATGTGGAGCTAGGGGAACTCTCCTCCACTGCTGGTGGGAATGCAAGCTTGTACAACCACTTTGGAAATCAATATGGCACTTTCTTAGAAAATTGGGAATCCATCTCCCCCAAGATCCAGCTATACCACTCTTGGGCATATACCCAAGGAATGTTCAACCACACCACAAGAGCACTTGTTCAGCTATGTTCATATCAGCATTGTTTGTAATAGCCAGAACATGGAAACAACCTAGATGCCCTTCAACTGAAGAATGGATAAACAAAATGTGGTACATATACACAATGGAATACTACTCAGCAGAGAAAAACAATGACATCATGAGGTTTGCAGACAAATGGATGGACCTAGAAAAAATCATTCTGAGTGAGGTATCCCAGACTCAGAAAGACAAACATGGTATGTACTCACTCATAACAGGATACTAGATGTGGAACAAGGATGACTAGACTGCTACTCACATCACCAGGCAGGCTACCTGGAAAACAGGACCCCAAGAAAGACACAGGGATCGCCCAATGACAGAGAAATGGAATGAGATCTACATGAACAGCCTGGACATGAGTGGGGGTAGTGAAGGGCAAGGGTCGAGGGAAAGAGAGCTTGGGTGAGTGGGAGATCCCAGCTGGATCAACAACAGAGAGGGAGAACAAGGAATAGGAGACCATGGTAAATGAAGACCACATGAGAATAGGAAGAAACAAAGTGCTAGAGAGGCCCACAGAAATCCACAAAGATACCCCCACAACAGACTGCTGGCAATGGTCGAGAGACAGTCCGAATTGACCTACTCTGGTGATGGGATGGCCAAACACCCTAATTGTCGTGCTAGAAACCTCATCCAACTACTGAGGGATCTGGATGCAGAGATCCATGACTAGGCCCCAGGTGGATCTCTGGGAGTCCAATTAGCGAGAATGAGGAGGGTTTATATGAGCGAGAATTGTTGAGACCAAGGTTGGATAAAGCACAGAGACAAATAGCCAAACGAACCGAAATACATGAAATATGAACCAATGGCTGAGGGGTCACCAACTGGATCAGGCCCTCTGAGTGGGTGAGACAGTTGATTGGCCTGATCTGTTTGAGAGGCATCCAGGCAGTGGCACTGGGTCCTGTGCTCATTGCATGAGTCGGCTGTTTGAAACCTGGGGCCTATGCAGGGTCGCTTGGCTCGGCCTGGGAGGAGGGGACTGGACCTACCTGGACTGAGTCCACCAGGTTGATCTCAGTCTGTGGGGAAGGCTTTGCCCTGGAGGAGATTGGAATTGGGGGGCGGGCTGGGGGGAAGGTGAGGGGGGCGGGAGGGGGGAGAACAAGGGAATCTGTGCCTGTATGTAGAACTTAATTGTATTGCAAAATAAAAATTTAAAAAAAAAAAAAAAGCAAGTTGTAGAGGCTGAAGAAACAACTCAGCAGTTAAGAGCACTAACTGCTCTTCTAGAGAACCTGAGCTCAACTTCCCATCTCCTACATGGCAGCTCACAGCCACCTATAACTCAAACCCAGAGGATATGATGACCTCTTACGACCTCTACAGGCATCAGACACAGACAAGGTACACAAACATATATGAAGGCAAAACACTCATACACACAAATTTTATTTTAATTCTTAAAAGAAAAGAAAGAAATCAGAGAATTTGCTAGCCTGCCTACTTGCCTGCCTGTTAGCAAAAATGCACCCTCCATGATTCCTGCCACACCTTTTTTAGCTGTGAAGTGAATTCCTTGGTCAGAAGTAATGCTGTGTGAAACAGCAAACAGGCCTATCTTCAAGTTCCTGCCTTGACTTCCCTTATTGTTAGACCTGGAATTGCAAGCCAAATAAACATTTTCCTCCCTCATATTGCTTTTGGCCGGGATATTTTATCACAGAAACAAAAAAGAAACTAAAGCAGGTATTCCTTGATATCAAGAAGTTGACAGATTTGTTGATTAAATAGAACTTGAAAGCATAAAGAAATTAAATAGTGAGTATAGCATGGAAGTCATATGAAAAAGCATAATAGCTCAATGATTATGCGGAATGTGTAGCAAATGAGAATAGGAGAGAATCATCAGAGCATTTCAAGCAAGAGCAGATTGGAGCAGTGAATGACAGGTGGTATTTGAGAAAAAGGAGGAGATAAAGGTATGGGGAGGAGTATGAAGTCAGGGGCACAGAAACTGATAGCAGGAGAGGATAAACGAACAGAAAGGAGCAAAGAGCAGTGGCTTTTATTTTTAATTAGCAAACCAAGTGATAGGTTTCATTCATTTGGCAAAAAGAAAAAACTGAGAGGTGCAGGGCCCCAGCATGGCCACACAAAGCAGACGCAATCAAAACCCAAATTCTTTGCATGGCAGGTTGTCACTGTGAATGAAAGTTCTTGGAACAAAGCTGTACCTTCCACCAAACCTTCCACAAGGCTTAGCTGACTAGAACTTCGGCGATTGTGGAGCTGTTGAAACGTTGCAGGTTCCGAGCTTAATTACAATTTACCTTGGTCTTGGTCCCTGGCTATAAAACCCCAAGACTCTTCATTTGCAGCCCCCTTCCTCCAAAATGGCTCCATATTCTAAACGTTCTACCAGCTGGGGGATCAATTGGTGAAGCACATGAGCCTCTGGGAGACATGGCACACCCAAACCACAGCACCCTCTGACTAAGAGACTATGGTAGGTGTAGACCTGTGTATCAGTAGAGGTCAGTTCATATAGTCTGAGTACTTCCTTTTAAATCTTCTGGAAAATTCCATCTGTCAGGGTCATCTTACTCAGGCATCACACTGTGAGACCCCCAGGTTTATTATCAGGGTCACCACAGTCCCACTAAGCTCTACAACTTCTGGCATCCTACACTGGTCAGTGAAGAAGGCAGCCTTGTAGAGATGTTTGTCCTTTTCCTGTTAATTTACTAAAATATAAAACAGAAAAGTAAAATATAAAACATATTTTTCAAAACTGACATAAAGAATATCTAATACTTTGGAGCCAATTAATTTTTTAATTAAAACCTATATATGTAGTAATACTTATCATTTATGATAGTACTTACCACACATTAGAAATAATTCTTGGGATGAATGTTCTGCTCATGATACCAGGTCTGGAATCTGTGCACATGCAGACTCCTCCATAGGAGATTTGAACCTTTGTGTCTTAGTTTACTCTTTGTTGCTATGATAAACATCACAACCAAAACCCACTTGGAAAGGAAAAGGTTTATTTTAGCTTACAGTTTATGGTCCATCATGAAGCCAAGCCTGGGCAGGAACTCCAGGCAGGAAGTCGGAGGCAGAAACTAAAGCAGAAGCCATGAAGGCATGCTGCTTATTGGGTTACTCCCTGTGGTTTGCTCAGTTCACTTTCTTTTATATAACCCAGGACCACCTGCCCTGAAGTGGCACCACCCAGAATGGGCTGGGCCCTCCCACATAAGTTATTAACCCCGAAAACGCCCACAGGCTTACCAGACCAATCTGATGGGCCTAGATTCTCATTTAAGAGTCCCTCATCCCAGATATGTCTAAGTTTGTATCAAGTTGACAAAAAACTAATCAGGACACTTGAGAAATCAATGAGCCTGTGCTTTGATTCCTTCTTGATCAAATTAATCAATTAATTTATAGATAGATGGGTGAAGTACTCAGTTCTGTACACAAAACAAGCAGTCAACGTGCATTAATGATGTCAGGTGAGTTGACCTCAGGAACTTCTGTTGGTGTGCTACATCCTAAACTGCATCTGGGCATGCTCTTCTAAGCACTTTCTTATTGATATGGTGGTCACTGTAGCACAGCCAGGACAGTTCTGCCAATGCTTCCGAATTCTGCATGACATTCCCTGAGCAAGGAAGAATTAACAAGAGCTCATAAGAAGGATGTTTGTACCAAGAGCTACTGGAGACAGAATTGGCTCCATCATGACCCCAGAACAACAGAACTGCTTTAGTCTTCCTGTCCGTCTACCAGGGACCACGAGTTCATGTCCTGTGGACTCTTTTCCCCTGCACCACCCACAGAATTGGTCCCCATCCCCCCGGTGTGACATACAAAATCACCACGCACCACTCCACAGCTGACTCCACACTGAGTCATTTTTCAAAATAAAGCAAAGTGTCAGGCAGGGTTCCGAAATTCCCTCACAGGCCTGGCAAGCAATGGCCCCAGGGGGTCCCGAAGGTGTGGGGAGGAGGCCAGAGCAGGAGATGTGGACAAGCAGAGCCAGGACATTCTGAAGGTTGAAATTAATCACCAGATGGCCCCAGAAGCTCATTTTCCGCACACCACCAACAGGAGTGGAATTTCTCATGCAATCTCAGTAAGCAAAAACAAATGAGCATTGGAAGTTGCTCCAGGGTTTCACAGAACAGTATTAAGCACCTCTGATACCCGAGGTCCTGTGCTTGTTGCTGGGAGGTAGAGATGGATGAACAAGGCTGCCTTTGGGTAGCACAGTGTTCTGCTACTAAAATGGACAGGTAGGTTTTACCAAAGATGGTAGTCCTGAAGAAGAGCATCTTCTGTCTGCTGATCTGTAGAATCCAGGTCCCTATGGTAGGTAAATGCTTCTTCATAAGTAACACAGGAAATACTTCACAGCCTGTCACTAGAACACTCCAGATAAATCTGCATCCCAGAGAGCTAGGTTGCTGAACTTAGTCATACAAATTTTTTTAAAAAGTCACTAGTGCTTTACACGACTCTGAGTTTTCTAGAATTATCCAGAACAAGAAAAACCATCATAATCATTAATGCAGGGAATGCTGGCACAAGCTTGTAATCCCAGATCTGGAGAAACAGAAACAGGAGGATATGGATGTAAACACAGATGACCAGAGATTGTTTGCACACAGGCTCCAGGTCCTTCTTGTCTATCTCCTTCCATCACGGTACACCCACTGTAGCAGCCTTGTGAGGATGCAGCCTCTACCCACAAGGTTCCCTGTGGGATGTGTCCATGCTACTCACATTTAAAAGAAAAGGAAGAAGAAGGTGAGGGATCAACAAGATGACACTCTCACTGGGTCTCTGCATATGGCTTAGGAGTTGCTCACTTAGATGTGTGTACTGACAGATAACAGAAGGGGAATTTTTTTTTTCTCTCCAGAAGGCATTCCATATGGATATTCAGAAAATGGTGCTTTTCCCCTTGCAGTAAGAGTGTACATGCACACATGCTTTGTTAAACTTTTCCAAGCCAGCTTTAGAGAGAACATCTTTTCTCCATTTACCCTCGTTAGAACAGACATTTGGTACCCAGCACATCCTAAAAATAATCTTCTATTTATTAAGAAAAGTCATTGGATGCAGTAGCAGGAGTACTTGTCAGGGCTCAGAAACAAAAACCACGCCACTGTTTTGATGAATTTGTTCTGTGCTTCTAAACACAATGTGAAGAAAGTTAATGAATGAGGCCCAGGTAAGCCTGGGGGGTTTCTCTAAATCAGTGCATCAAAAGTCACAGCACATTCCCAGCAGTTTTAAGAGAGGTTGTTGATGGGCATATTTCAAAGCAAACAACACTGCCGCTCTGACAAGCCAATTATATTACCTTACAGTGCCTACAGGCACATAAATTATACACTAACGTATTTTAGACTACTCCTAAGAAAGCGGTGATTCTCTGGCAGTCTTGACAGCGTGCCTGCCCCCTGGTGGGCTCTCAAGGAAATACTCTGTGTCCTAGCTGCACCATTCCCAGGGAGCATGGGAAACCCAAACACATGAATTCCGAGCAACACAGCAGTGATTTGCACTCAGAGATGGTCTCAAGGGTGAACCCAACCTCAGAGTCTGTGTGTGTGTGATTGTAGGCACCTTTGAAAATTATTTTATTGTTTTATGTCTACAAGTGTTTTGCCTACCTGTGTGTATATGCACCACAGACCAGCCTGGTGCTCTCAGAGGTCAGAAAAGGGTGTTGGATTCTCTGGAACTGGAGTTATAGGTGGTTGTGAGCCATCATGTGGGTGCTAGGAACCAAACCTCGGTGCTCTGAGAGAGCAACAAGTGTTCTTAATTGTGGAGCCAACTCTCCAGCCCAAAACAACCAGAATCTCAGGCTTTTACTCCAACTGATGTTAGCCAGAAGTCAGGAAGAGATAGTGAAGTCCCTCATGGCCCTCATTGTGGGTTATGCCAGACTACCTCCAAAAGTGGTAGACATTTTCAAATCTTATAAAGTGGCCCAAATAAATCCATTGAGGGCTTTCCTCTTTGGAATACCCAGCCCCTACTCACTTGTCAGTTATTAGAAAAAAGCCCTCCAAATAACCCAGCAATTTGGGCCATGAAAGGCCATAAAACACTTGAAACATTGTTAAGAGGCTGGGAAGGCAGTTCAATTGGCAAAGTGTTTTCTATGTAAATAAAGGACTTCAGATCAGTGTCCAGAAGTCACATTAAAAAAGCCAAATGTCTGGGCTGGAGAGATGGCTCAGTGGCTAACATTAGCTGCTCTTCCAGAGGTCTTGAGTTCAATTCCCAGCAACCACATAGTGGCTTGCAAGCATCTATAATGGGATCTCATACTCTCTTCTGGCATAAAGTCTATACATGCAGATAGAGCACTCATATACATAAAATAAATAAGTATAACAAGCAAAACACATACACACACACACTTTTTTTTAAAGATTGTGAGAACAAAGTGTAATCTGATTCCCACTTTCACTGAAAGTCTTCAAACAGGGAACAAAGCCAAGATTGTTCTGCGTACCTGACATGTATTCTGTACACCTGGCATGTATGTATATTCACAAAATACAGTAATTTCCATTTCCCAAACAAGTGGGAAGAAAGCAAATAATCCACAGTGCTGTGTCTTCTGTGAGCATGTTTGGCTGGGTTTGACCTGCATTTTATGGAGGTTGACCGGAAATGCCAGGAAGACTTGGGAAAAACCCAAAGCTCTGTTCTTTCTCATTTGGTCTCTTCTTTTCCAGATAATAGGAATTACTTTGGTGCAAGAATGAAGCCACTTATCACTTTACCTATGGCAATATTATATTAATTATTCACATGATTTAGGAAATATATCAAACCCACTTACTCTGATTTATTCTGTAATACAAACTAGTATTAGGCTCACCATGACTGTTAGAAATGTGAAATTTGCTCACCATTATACTCTACCTTCCCAAGTAGCAAATGGAGTCCCTTTGTACCATTTCCCATCCGCGTAAAACTATGTGTTCTGAGTTCAGATAAATTAGATTCAGGTGGTGGGGAACTCGTGATTCATCCATTGCCAGAGCCAACTGTCTGAAGCTTCTAAATATGGTGAACATTCAATTGCTTATGTGGACAGTTTCAGCTTTCCAATGAAGAATCTGGAAGGTTTTAAATCTCTCTGCATGTACGTGAAATACATGCACAAAATGCTGACCATGGATATGGTGTGGGCTTCATGAGCTATAATTTTAGAAGTGAGTTTGTTGGGATAGGAAACATGTTTCCCTTCCTCACAGGACCTGAAGTTCTTGGAAGAGAGAATACTTCCTCCATGGCTCACCATGACACAGCATGGAGTAGGTGCCTCTTTTGGCTGTCCAGCAGCTGAACCCCTTTGAAAATTAGAAAACCCCACTTTTTGTGTGAATAGATGAATGTCTTGAGGCCATGCCCTGACTGGTGGATGTGTTCTACTAACCGTTATGACCATTCACTGTTTTCCATTTTTATTTTTCTATTGTTCACTTATTTAGCATGCAATGTTTGTGTGTGGGTTCTCACACGACAGCACTCCTGCTGGCATGGTGGTCAGAGGCTACCTTTCAGGAACGGTTCTCTTCATCCACTTGATGACAAGTGGCTGTACACACCCCACCATCTCACCAGCCCAGCATTACTGTTTCAGTCAGGATCTCTGGGGGTGCTTTATGGCATGTGATTTTTACTTTACTTGAGGACTCAGAAAAGAACATCATAAACTTGGAAATTATGTTTAAAGGGGTAGCAAAGAACAATGCCAGCCTGCTGGAACTTTTCCCTTTTGTTTTAATTTCTTCTTATTTTATGAAAGTTCTTTGTTTCATAAATGTATATAATACATTTCCATCATTTTCATCCACATCATCCCCTTTCACCCCCTCCCTCTCCCAGTGAAAGAATCTTGGGATCTTGGTAGAAGAGTGGGTAATTCTCTCTGACATGGACGACATTGTAAAATGTTTGAGTTTCTGCAGCAGGTTGTGCTGTGAGAGCTGCCATTCTTGGGGAGAGTGACTTCCCGCTCTGTGGTGTTTACTAAGACTGGGACTGCCCATACCTAGAAGATTATCAGAATGTAGTCAACCCTTTTTTCACTTAAATCTACAGATTTAATGAAGCTGCAACTGTGGGATCTGATTGACATATTCAAGAACACAGTAAACAATCAGTAATTGTAGAAGCCATGCCTGGTAAAGTCCTAGATCTATATTGCAATTCCTTCAACAGCTACACAGCACATCGCTCTGTCCCTTGAAGATGTTATTATTTTCAGACAGCTAGCTCCCATCATCCAGAGAGTCTTTGCATTAAGTCAAGAATGCAGATGAAACTATTCTTAAGGCACTCACCACTGCTTTTGGTTTATAAGCTGTTCAGGCAGGAAGGTGCAATGGTTACTATTCATTGTCAATTGGACTGAATTACCTAAGAGAGGAGCCTTGGGGCATGTCTATGAGGTATTTCCAGGTAGATTTAACTAAGGAGGACCATCCATGGACAGGGGCCCTGAATGGAATAAGAAGGGGGGAAATGATAAAATAAGCCAAGCACAGCCCCCCCCCTGCTTCCAGACTGGGGGCACAATGTGACTAGCCATCACAATGTGACTAGCCATGTCATGTTCCTCTTCATGTCTTCCCTGCCATGATGGACTGTACCATTTGTCGTGTCTGGGGCCACGGTAATAGCTGCCTCACTACCACACCCCAGACTATGAGGTAGAATAACCCCTTTCTTCTTCAAGTCGCTTTCGTCAGGAATTTTGCTATTACAATGAGAAAAGTAACTAGTAAAAAAGGACATTGGAGTCCACATGTAGTCAATGTATGACACACAAGGTACACCCTCTGCTATTTATCATAAACAAAGCAGAATACATCATCTGAAAGTGTAGGGGGTATCTTTTTTTTAGAAAATCAGTTCAATGATTCAAGTAATCACCTATTGAGCCAACTCAAACTCTATCCATCTTTTATTTTTCCTAAAACTCCTGAACTGAACCATGAAGAATATTGTATAGAGTGAATACAGTTCAATGCTTTGAAGTATCTGAGGTTCTCCTGGCTGGCAGGCCCTCACTATTCACTACTGCTCATGGAGATGCCTTCTGACATACTCAGCATTCTTAACCCAGAGCCTCCATCAGTTAGGCTAATTCTTCTCCTCTTTTCCTCTCTCTTGTGACCTCTGTTAACCCTAACTGGACAACATGGGGACTCCCAGGGCCTCCTTCCCAGCTCCTCCCCTTGTCACTTGTGTTTGTGGGCTTAACCACAAATCTCGATGCCAATCTGAGGCCTTGTTTCAATGCTTAATGTCAGCAGCACACTCATCCTGGAAGGCAGCACATCTATACCAAGTTACTTCTGGTGAGTGTGCTTTGCACATCTACATCTGGCTTAAGGTCCTAGAGGCAGATACATACTGGGTGGATTATTTGAATACAGAACAAACATGATGAAGGGAATGTTTCTGGGCATCTGGAACTGAAATAGGAAGAGCCATGGGAACACCTCTGCCATGTTTCTGTGGCGTATTTGTACATGAATTATACTCCTACATGGTTGTATGTGACTATTCCCCTACATTCATACATGCAGTTTGTGTGCATTCAGAGGTTATATATGCTTATTTATGTATGCTCATGTATGTGCACTGTATAGTGAGAATGAATATGTATGTGTCTTAGTTACTATTGTATTGTTGTGAAGAGACAGCATTACCACAGCAACTTTTATAAAAGAAAGCATTTAGCTGGGGGTCCCTTACGGTTTCAGAGGCTTAGTGAGTGCATTATCGTCATGGCAGGGAGCATGCAGCATGCAAGCAGACATGGTGCTGAAGTAGTTGAGAGTTCTACATCCGGATCACAGGCAACAGGATGAGAGAGACACTGGACCTGGCTTGGGCTTTTGAAACCTCAAAGCCCACCCCCAGTGACATACTTCCTCCACCAAGGTCACACCTCCTAATCCTTCTCAAGTGGTACCACTTCCTGATGACAAAGCATTGAAATACAAGCCTATGGGGACCATTCTTACTCAAATCACCACAATCTACCTGCATAGATTTGCTATGTGCCTGTATAGGTACGTTTGTGTGGTGGGCACATGTTTCTCTCTCTGTGTCTCTCTCTCTCTGTGTGTGTGTGTGTGTGTGTGTGTGTGTGTGAGAGAGAGAGAGAGACAGACAGACAGACAGACAGACAGAGAGACAGACAGAGAGACAGAGAGACAGAGAGAGAAAGAGAGACAGAGACAGAGAGCCAAATGGAACTGAGAACCCGGGGAGTCAAACAACAGTGGAAAGGGAGCCTGAGGACAAAGCAGAGACAGTTGCCCCCCGGCACCTGGTACCCGGCACCTGGTACCTGGTACCCTCCACAGCACTGCTCACCAGCTCCAGGCCCAGGCCCAGCCTCCTATGTCACACAGGCTGCGGAGACCAGTCAAAATGTCCCTGCTGTCAGTTAGGATCGATGGCTTCAGAATAGCAGAGATTATGGAGAATACTACCTGCGCCCTTATTTCTCCCTCTTCCACAAAGAAAGGCTGCCAAAGCCCCTCAATCTCATAATGCATCAGGGTTGTTGTCGTTGTTTTCCTACCAGGCACTGATTTGCAGACAGGACTAATGTGCAGATTAAAACTGGACACTGCTGAGTAAAGCAATTTCCACCCTATGACATTTGAAAACACTGATAACTGCCATAGAAACCCACTCAGTGCACCTCAGCTTCCTTCAGCCGTGATTATGGTGGCCAAGAAAGAGGTTAAGACGGTGTTTGTGCCAATCCAGGCAGAAATGTGGCCAGGACACTTCAAAAGAATTGAATGTTTTTTAAATTAGGGTCATATTGATGGTATTTATTTACTTATTTGTTGACTTATTTGGGGGTACTAGAAGTTGAACTTTGGGATTTGTGCATGCTCAGCATGGGCTCTATCACTAAGCTACACCCCCAGCCCCAAGAATGAAAACTACTAATCACAAAGGCTACATGATAGAAATGTAGGATTTTTTTCACTGTATAAATCTTTCCATTTCTCTATGGTCTTGAAATTTTTGAGGATGAAACTCCATGAAAAAAACCTCTCCTGTTATAATATTTGTTATCCAAAACTCAAAAAGCCTCAGGTGCAAGGCCTTACCAGATGTATGCAACCTGATCACATCAAAACACAACAATGTCATTGGCAAAGTTTGTGCTGGAAAACTGAGCAAGTGAGTTACATCAAAACGACATTTACACAAAAGTGTCACAATGTCTTAAGTAAATTTATGATTTTTGTCTTGAGCTGCATTCATCACTATCCTGGCTACATGCAGTGCATGGATGGAAAGGTTGACATGTTTGACAATGTAGACATTATCTCTGAAGAGATCTAGAAAATAATAGGCACCTGTTTCAGAGGGTGGCCATTCACAACCTTTCTAGAGCCAGGAGGTTAATGTTACTGAGCAAAGCAGCATAGAATCGCCCAGGCTCTCTAGATCACAGCTGAGCTGTGCAAACAGCACCCCCCACCACCACCTTTCAGCTCCAGCTAAATGAAATATGGAAATTCTGGCTCTACTTTGTAAGGTTCTAATACTTTCAAGAAAGGGCAAAAATCAAACTGTAAGCTTTCCATTGCATAAATAATGGCTACATTTAAGTAGAACTCACATGGCTCAGCTCTCTCCTTCTAACCTCATTGTCTTCCTCTATGGGTTCCCACATGAGATGGTACCACTCATTCTCCGGATAGATCATCTCCTGTCAACCAAACATCTCTGGAAATGCCTTCACAGATACAACCAGAGAGATCCTTTACTAAATTTCTAGAAGCTTCTCTATATGGTGAACTTGATAACCAACAACATTATCACAATAGCCAGGAAAGAGTTTGAGCTATCTTAAGTGAATACTAGGAGCTGCAGAAGCCAGAAATGACAATGTTTGAAGGACACTGACAGCAATGTGTAAGTGACAGGTTGTGGCAGGTTGTCTCACTGCTGTGACACTGTGCCCAAGAAGCAATGCAAGAAGGGAAGGGTCGTCGGGCGGTGGTGGCGCATGCCTTTAATCCCAGCACTTGGGAGGCAGAGGCAGGCGGATCTCTGTGAGTTCGAGGCCAGCCTGGTCTCCAAAGTGAGTTCCAGGAAAGGCGCAAAACTACACAGAGAAACCCTGTCTTGAAAAACCAAAATAGAAGGGAAGGGTCTCTTCTGGTTTACAGTTTGCAGCAATAGGGAAGGCATGGCAGCAGAGCAGAAGGCTGCTGACCACACTACATCACCAACCAGGAAGCAGAGTGCAGAGGCAATGGAGCCAGGCTATAAAATCTCAAGTCTCACCCGCAGTGATCCACTTCCTCCAGCAGGGCTCCACCCCTTCCACAGTGCCACCAACTGGGGACCAAGTATTCAAACCCATAAGGCTGTCACTGGCCTTTCACATTCAAACCACAACACAAGTACCTTTAAAACAATTCTGCAATGAGGGACTTAGAGAAGGCTTCTTCCAAAGGACCCAAGTTTAGTTCATGGTGCTCCTGTGTCTGCTTTTCGAAGTCTCTCCTTATAAGTAACTCTGTTTATGAAAGGTTGTGGTGGTTCGAATGAAATTGGCTCCCATAATCTCACAGGGAGTGGCACTATTAGGAAGTGTAGCTTTGTTGGAGTGGGTGTGACCTTCGGGGTGGGCTCTGAGGTTTCCTATGCTCAAGATACTGCCCGGTGTGTCAGTCTCCTTTCTGTTGCCTGCAAGCTGTAGGACTCTCAGCTATTACTCGAGCACCACATCTGCCTGCATGCTACCATGCTCCCCATCATGATGATAATGGACTGAACCTCTGAAACTGTAATCAAGTCACCCCAATTAAATGTTTTCTTTGTAAGAGTTGCTGTGGTCATGGTGTCTCTCCACAGCAATAGAAACTCTAACTAAGACAGAAGTTAGTACCAGAAGTGGGGTATTGCTGTGATAGGCTGGACCATGTTTTTGTTTGGAGGAATTTGGACTTTGGTACTTTGGGTTATAAAGCAGTAAAATGCTTTAAGCACTGCTTAATGGGCCATACTGATTGGAGCATGGAAGACAGAGATGCTAAGTGTTATTTGAACTGTCAGGGCCTCATTCAAGATGTTTCAGAGGAGAATAATATTACTATGTGGCCTAGAGATCATTCTTGTGATATTTTATTGAAGAAAGTGGCTGCCTTTGCCCTTATCCAAAGAGTCTGCCTGAGGCTAAAGTGAAGAGTTTTGGATTAATTCTGTTGGCAGAAGAAATCTCAAAATAGCCCAGTATATGGTTACTAGTGTTAACTCTAACGAAGATATATAATGAAAAGGAGAAAGCTGAGCAAGGAAAAATATTTGAGGAGAAAAAGAGCACCAGAAAGTGGAACTAAACTCTGTGTTGAAGGAGATCAAGCAGATTAAGAAATGGAATAAAGGGAGTGGTAACCTCTGGGCAAGATTCCACCCAGATAAGTTTCCAACTTGTGAAAGGGAACTAAAGAAAAGTTTAGAGCCAGGTGTGGTAGTGAATGCCTTTAATCCCAGCACTGGGAAGACAGAGGCTGGTGGATCTCTAAGTTCCAGGACAGCCTGGTGTAGAGATCCAGTTTCAGGACAACCAAGCCTAGGCAGTAAAAGGCAGAAAGCTGGTGAATATGTAATTGAATGAGGGGGCCATGTTCCAGCCCCAACAATCAGCAGAACTTGGCAGCTTCAGATACATTGTTTTGGCTTTAGAATTAAGGACAGAAGAAACGGGTTATGGAATTTGCCTCTGAGCCTAAAGAAACCTGCTGAGGTCAGGCATGTGTCAGGGGTGTCCCTGAATGGAGGCCTAGTAGAGAGGCCATTTCGTGAAGCTGTGAAGTTGAAGCCTGGATTGCCTTGGAGAACCCAAGATGTTAGAGATGCCAGAGTCATGGGAAACCTGCCGAGGAGAGCTGCTAACAGGGAATGGAACTAGCCCAAGAGAAAGAAGTGTGTTGCAGTCAACAAAGCTGAATGGAATTGGAGGTCTGAAGAGCGTTTCAACATCATACATGAAGATGCAGAGTTTGGAGTTTGCTCAGCTATTTTTTCAGCATTTCCTCACTATGCTCCCTCCCCTACAGTTTTGGAATGGTAATGTATATTCTGTGCCATATGCAATCTGTCTTTCTATACTGATTTTATAGGGGATTGAAGTTAATCAATCTCAGAAGAGACTCTGAACTTCATTCAGACTTCTAAACATTATTGAGACTGTGATAGACTATGGGGACTTTTGAAGTTGGACAAAATGCATTTTACATTATGATATTGTTACAAGCTCATGAAGGCCAGGGAGTGGAATGTGGTAGTTTGAATGCAACTGGCCCCTATAATCTCATAGGGAGTAGCACTATTATGAGGTGTGGCTTTGTTGGAGTGGGTATGGCCTTGTTGGAGGAAGTGTGACACTATGGGGGCAAGCTTTAAGGTTTCCTATATTCAAGATACTGCCCAGCATGTCAGTTGACTTCCTGTTGCCTGCAAGATGTAGGAATGTCAACTATTACTCCAGTACCACATCTGCCTGTATGCTGCCATGCTCCCCGTCATGATAATGAACTGAATGTCTGAAACTGTAATCAAGCCATGCCAATTAAATGTTTTTTTTTATGAGTTGTCATGATCATGATGTTTCTTCACAGCAATAGGAACCCTAAGACAATGGTGCTACTTCCTTACATGTTTTACATATCTAGAGATGATTAAATCTGTTGCTGGCAACACAGACATGGGAGCATCATGAAATGTCTCCATTGCTGAAGACACTATGTGGCACATAATAGTTGGTATCAGCAGGGGAAGAGAAATGTGAGTGGGAATATTGGTTTGATAGAGTTTTGCAACCAGAATATAATGACTATTCTGAAATCCATAGGGGTCCTGTGCCATCCACAGCTACCATTGGTGTTTGTATGATTGGTGTTCATGAGCATCATGTTTGCACTCCCTCCTACTGAATCAGCCCTGGGCATAATCCACACACAGGCAGATTTCAGCTCTTTCAGGCTCCAATGTTTTAAATTTCTTTTAAATTGTTTTACATATACATTTTAAAAATATGCATCCATTCTTCAGAAAGTACCTATTCAATGTTTCATAAAGACAAAAGGTTCAAGAAATATTATTTGGTTTAAGTAAACAGAACTGTAATGATTGCCTTTGTCAACCTGACACAATTTAAAATCACCTGGTAAGAGTCTCTCAACCAGGGATTATCTACATTGAGTTGGCCTGTAGGCAAATGTGTAGGAGGTTGTTATAAGTAAATTATTGGTGAAGACCCAGCCCCACTGTGGGCAGCACCATTCCCTATGCAGAGGGTCTGGAGCTGTGTAAAAGTAGAGAAATCCAGCTCAGCTTGATCAAGGGCATACTTGTGTTCATTTCTCTCTGCTCTTGACTATGGTTGCAATGACTAACTGTTTAAAGTTCCTGGAATATAACCTGGAATTGTAAACCCTTTCTAAGTTGCTTTCTCATTGCTCTTGGTTGTGGATGTAATATGATTAGCTGTTTGAAGTTCCTGTTATAACCTGGAATCCTAAACCCTTTCTAAGTTGCTTCTTACCATAGTTACAAAAATGAAACTCAAACCACTACCCTTACTTGTATGTGTCTACTTTTAAAATGTTTTTGCTTTAAAAAAAAACCCAGCAAATAACCCAAAATAAAAAGCATCATATAACATTAAAATATTCTCATGAAGATGAAGAAGTTTTGTGATTTGAGTCAAGGTTTCACTATGTAGCCCAGGCTGGCTTCAAATCACAATCCTTCTGTCTTGGCTTTCTGAGTTGCTGATACTACAGGTGTGTATCAAACCCTGCATGGTTTAATCTATTACAAATATAAAAATGGTACAACTACCTTCCAAGAGTAGCTCAAGGGCAGGGAAGGTGAGAGCTGGTGGTTTTTATACATCTGTATGTTTTCTCTTTACTGTCTATAGCAGTAGTTTCTGTAGCGTAAACTGTCTAGATAAAAAGAGTCCTTTGCTTCTCCAACTGAGCACTGACCAGAGTGTGCACATGAATAAACAGACACCAGAAAAGATGGAGGAACTGTTACTCAAAATTACATGGGGTTAAGACTAATGATTGTCCCCTCTAAACAGACCAATGGTACAATGAAGTGTCAGAAAGATCTTTCTTCTGTAGTATGAGGTAATTAACTGCGGGCTAAGCATTATTCTGGTCCTACCTAACACATTTTAAAAACAAGATCCAAAGTAACACCCAAAACAATTTAAAATAACATATGACTGGCTTAAGATCAAGAATATTTGTAAGAATATTAAGATACCCATCACATTAAAAGGTAAAATTCACTGTCTAGCATACAATCAAATCTCACCAGATACATAAGAAGCGATAAAAAAAGAATTCAAAATGAAAAAAAGTAACTCATAAAATCTGACCTGGGGTTACCAGTTGCTAGACTTAGCAGAGAAACACACTAAGCTCTACTGTAATTGTTTTCCATATGCTCCACAAAGTAAACTAAAGAGACACTAAGTGGAATTCCAGAGGTGACAACTTCAGAATCCAACTCAAAAGACACAGGATGGGACTAATGGTAAATACAAGGTTACAAAACCCAAAACCCAAGCATCGGGTTCATTACAGAGAATATGCTCAAAAAGACAAAAGGTAGGTGAAAGTGCTGAGGAAAATGCAGGGAAAGCACATACTTGCACACTGTTGTGGGGAGCCTAATTAGCATACCCACTATAGAAAGAACTATGGAAATTCTTCCCCAAAATTAAGAATAAAGCCACCAAGTGATCCAGAAATCCCACCACTGGGCACATATCCAAAGGAAGTAACTCCAGCACTGGGAAGACAGATCTACATTCCTGCACTTACAGCAGCACTCTTCCCAATGACCAAGAGATCAGGTCAATCAGCCTGATGAATATTTAAAGAGACTATGGAGTACACACACACACAGACACACACAGACACACACAGACACACATGGAAATGCACACAAAAGCACATGCACATGTTGTAGAATATTATTTTAAGGTGTATTACTTTTGTTTATTTTGAATTTGTTTAACTCTGTGAAGCTGTGTTACTGAGCCTGTCTAACACACCTGATGGGCTAATAAAGAGCTGAATGGCCAATAGTGGGGCAGGAGAGAGAAACAGGCAGGGCTGGCAAGCAGAGAGGATACATAGAAGGAGAAATCTGGGGAAAATGTAAAAAAAAAAAAATGTATCCAGAGAAGGAGGACAACTCCAGGGGCCAGCCACCCAGCTACACAGCAAGCCAGAGTAAGAATAAGATTTACAGAAGTAAGAGAATGGGAAAAGCCCCGAGGCAAAAGGTAGATGGGATAATTAAAGTTAAGGAAAGCTGGCAAGAAACAAGTCAAGCTAAGGCTGAGCATTTATAAGTAATAATAAGCCTTCGTGTGTGATTTATTTGGGAGCTGGGTGGCGGGCCCCCCAAAAGAACAAAAACAAACAACATGCACAAACACACACACTAATAGTAACAGAAACACATAGTCACACCCGAATACTTTTCAGCCATTAAAAGGGATGAAATCTTGTTATCTGCAGCAACATGAATAGAATCCAGTGAGACAAGCACAGAAAGACACCCACCACACAATCTCACCTACACATGGAATGTAAAAAAGTTAATCCTGTAGAAGTTGAGAGTAATATGGCAGTGACTAGAAGCTGGGCAAAGAGGGAAGAAAGGGATGAGAAAAATCAGTCAATGGTACTGTTACAAGTAAGTTGAGTATGTCAGTTCTGCTGCACAGTGTGGTGACTAAAGGTAATCAAAATCTACTGTATAGTTAAAAACTAGAATTACCAGTAAGAAATTTTACTTGCAGAGATATATTTGCCCAATTTGAATACTATACAATGTATCCATGTATCCAAGCATCACATGGTACTCCACATATATATATATATATGTGTGTGTGTGTGTATGTGTGTGTGTCCATTTAAATATATGTAATATGTATATTTTTTTGTTGATTTAAAAATCTAAAATTGGCCCAGTGAGATGGTTCAATGAGTAAAAATGCTTGCTGCAAAGCCCGACAACATGAGTTCAAAGCCCCAGAACCCATACAAGAGAGAACTGACTCTTGTAAGTTGTTCTCTGACCTCCACATACATGCCATGGCATACACCACACACACACACACTAAATAAATAAACCAACAAATAAATAAATAAATAACTTTTTGAGATAGGGTCTCACTGTGTAGCCTTGGCTGTCCTGGAATTTGCCATGTAGACCAGACTGACCTCAAACATGTAGAGACCCTCCTGTGGTCCTCCTGCCTCTGCGTTCCCAATGCTGGGTAAATATGAAACTTCAAAATAATACAAAATAAAAATATTTCAGAAGAAAAATCATGAAAAATAAAACACAAAGAGAGAAAGGACTAAAAGGAAATATGAACAGCCCATTGTGGAAAACATTAGGCAACTGGATGGACAGTTAATGGGGCCACTGGAGGAGAACAAGGAACAGGACCAGATAACGTATTTGATAAAATAATAGTCAAATGAAATTTTGATGGCACAGGCATGTAATCCTACAATGCAACTGATAATCCCAGGATGCAAGATTACGAGCTCAAATTGAGCCTTGGGCTACACAGCAAGATAAGAGGGAAGGAAGGAGAGAAGAGGAAAATGAAGTTAGAGATGTAGGAGGGTACACAAATGGGAGAGGAAAGTGAAATGATGGCTAAATATTTATGGTAAAACTCACCAAGCTCAACACTTCAACTATGTTTAGTGTTGTGTGTCAACTACAACACAACACAGCTGTTGAAGAACAGAGGGGGGAGTGAATTTAGCTCCATCTAATGAGGATCAGTTACAGGAGAAGAGGAGGTTTACCAACTGCACAGTTTGTTGTTCTGCAGTGTAGGAATGAAACCCAAGCACTGTACCCCTAAGCTATACCCCCCCCATCCTGCTGGGAGAACATTTTAATATTAGTTATGACAATCAACTTGGGAACCAGAAGACATTTGTAAAGCATATGCATGGTAGAAAATGGTTAAATAATGCAGAATATCCCCACCTATCCTAAAATGCTGTTTCCTCAAAATACAAACTGAAAGAATAAATATGTACCCTCTGCTCAATGCAATTCTTGGACTGCCTCCCAGATCTGAAATGATCTTCACTCTCAGTATATGAGCAACATAAGAAAACTACTTTTGTTATTTTATGTTCACACCTGGTAAATGAAATCTTTATTACATTTCCTACTTGGACACTAAGAGTCGTAAAATGTATTTGAAAACAGCCCAATTCTGACACAGTATAGCACACTGCCTTTGTACAATTTCCTTAGTGACCATTTTTTCAAGAACACAAAATTGGCTTCACATCCTCCTATGGAATATGTGCAAACCAAATGACTGAGAATGAGATGTTTTAGAATAATAAAACTACCTGTTCATAAGCAAAAGAAAAAACTAATATCTGAGGTGAATAAAATATGGTTAGACAATAAATTTGAAAGAGGCTGTCAAAAAGTATCAACATTCACTTTTTACACACTACTCTTAATCGTATACTATTATGATATATTAAAGGAACATTGTGTTTGTTATGAATTATGAAAGACTGAAACACTGAGCCTGGTGCTCCTACCATCCTTATTAAAGATGGGGGCAGCGAGATGGCACAGCGGCTAAAAACACTTAGTGAGGGAACCTGTTGTCCTGAGTTCAATCCCAAGAAACTACACAAGTATAAAGAGCCAATTCCACAAAGACGTCATTTGACCTCCACATGTGCACATAGCATGTGCATAGATGCACACACACTTTTTTGTTATTGTTTTTTTTTTTGTTTTGTTTTTTTTTTTTTTTTTTTTTTTTTGTTTTGAGATAGGTTTTCTCCGTGTAGTTTTAGTGCCTGTCCTGAATCTGGCTCTGTAAACCAAGCTGGCCTCAAACTCAGAGATCTGCCTGACTCTGCCTCCTGAGTGCTGGGATTAAAGGCAGGTGCCACTGCCACCCAGCCACACACACACTTTTTAAAACTTGTCTTTACACATTAAACATGGAACTTGGCAAGCTTGAGTTTTCCCTATTTGGTCCTCTCTCTTCCTACCCCAACCACACCAACACAGAAAACATAAGACTACATTTTGCGGTTTTGTTCCTGTGGGATGACAGGTAGATATATAACTGACAGATTAAAAGGTAGGTAGATAGACAGGATTTAGTTTTTCTTGGTTTGTGCCTTACAAAATGGTTTCATATTGCATATTCAATGGGTTACATTTTCACTCACCATAAGGTTCCTAAGAGAATGTGGTTCCTTGGGTTTAACTGATAGTAATACTTCACTGTGTATATCTATCATCACTTATATGCCTGTCCCCATTGAAGTTTTCACCTTGTAACTGCTGTATTATGGAGATAGACATTGTAAGATACTATTTTCCAAGGCACTGTAGTATTTTATATCCCAAAGAACACTGAGGGGCAACTTCTGCTGTCCACATGTGTACATTCACACACACACATGCACATACACACACACTAAAATAAAAACACCTGGTGATTCCAGGAATTTACTTGTCAAAATGGAAAACAAAATCTTTGATGTTTTTTCCAGCATTGTTCCCTTGTATCTTCTTATATTTCCCAATGCCATCAGTAGCCACTTTTTATTATTCTAATGTGTTATTTTTGTGTGTGTCTGGGTGCCCAGGGAGGCCAAAAGAGGGCACTGGTTCCCTTGGCAGGAGTTAGAGTTGACTGTAAGCTACCCAGTGTGGGTGCTGGGAACCAAACTCGTCTTCTCAAAGAACAGCAAGCACTCCTGACTGCTGAGCCACACTGTGTTCTGTTCTGTTCTGTTTTGTTTTGAAGTGATTCTACTCGAAAATTTACATCTGAAAACTTAAAAATATACTACCACTAACTTAATATCCCTATTAAGTAAATTTAATAAATCAGTAACATTAGTTATACATAAATATCTGCTGGTGCCTTTTGGTCATTTTAAAAGCATTTCACCCCTAACATTTCATGTTCATTCTTCAAATGTAGTTTTTTGCTGAATATGCACTTCTAACAATTTTTTCTTAGCACTTTGAAACACTTATTTTTCACTGGAATTGAAAGCAGGGTTACTAGTGATTCTTGGAGCTCCACAGTTTTCTTAAAAGAGAAACTGGCTCAACCAATTCTCAGCCCAAAATTTCAAGAGAGGATCCTGACTGGTCATAGAAGATAAAGGACTGCTCCTACTGTGCCCCTGTGGCTGAGGGGCAAACACTGTGACAGTGCTAAGTGGTGGTGACAGAGTATCCCTCAGTATAGAGGACAAATAAATTCAGCAATCTGTTAATGTCTCACATGATTGAAATGTCCTGATGCATTGTTTTTTAAGAGAAAATCCTTACCAACAGTCCCGGTAACATCTTGGAGACGCTGATGAAGGCACACAACAAAGCTAGAATAGGCAGTTCTTCAAAACTACATTTGGATTGTGGCATAAATAATGCTTCCTTCCTGCCAGAACTACCTGTTCTAGCCCCAAAATAGACCGCAAACCCATCCTCTTGCCATCCTGCATCCTGCTGCCAACAAGGCCTGGCAGCCGCTCCTTTCACCTGGACACCTCCACAGCCTGTCTAGTCTTACTGCATCTCCAGGAGGAAACAACAGATGGGGAATGAAATCCACTTCTTACCAAGGCCTCTAAAGGAGATGATATCTCTTCAGCCCAGCCTCATCCCAGGCCACCCATTTTCACAGAGTGCTGCCACACTGTGGTCAGTACCCACTGCTGTGGGATGGTCTGTATGTCAAATTGCTCTGATTAGTCAAAAAATAAAACACTGATTGGCCAGTGGCCAGGCAGGAAGTATAGGCGGGACTAACAGAGAGGAGAACTGAGAGAACAGGAAGGTGGAGGGAGACACTGCCAGCTGCCACCATGACAAGCAGCACGTAAGGTATCGGTAAGCCACGAGCCACGTGGCAAGGTATAGATTTACAGAAATGTATTAATTTAAGATGTAAGAACTAGATAGCTAGAAGCCTGAGCCATTAGGCCAAACAGTTTAAACAATATAAGTCTCTGTGTTTACTTGGTTGGGTCTGAGCGGCTGTGGGACTGGTGGGTGACAGAGATTTGTCCCGACTGTGAGCCAGGCAGGAAAACTCTAGCTACAACCCACCTTTGCGTGTCTAACAAGAAATGTTCTACAACTTCCTAGCTACTTATAACCTCTAGGTTTTGGTTAAATGTCACCTTAGCAAAGGCTCCTTGGCTAAATGACCTGACAAGAGTGCTGTGGGATGTTCTGTATGGCAAATGTGTTGCTGATTGGTCAATAAAACACTGATTGGCCGTTGGCCAGGCAGAAAGTATAGGCGGGACAAGGAGGAGAATAAAGCTGGGAAGTGGAAGGCTGAGTCAGAGAGACACTGCCAGCCGCCACGATGACAAACAGCATGTAAAGATGCCGGTAAGCCACGAGCTATGTGGCAAGGTATAGATTTATAGAAATGGATTAATTTAAGCTGTAAGAATAGTTAGCAAGAAGCTTGCCATGGCCATACAGTTTGTAACCAATATAAGTCTCTGTGTTTACTTGGTCGGGTCTGAGCGGCTGTGGGACTGGCAGGTGAGAGAGATTTGTCCTGACTGTGGACCAGGGAGGGAAACTTTAGCTACACAAGAGCTACTGAATACCTTTCTATCTATGCCCACAAGTCATGAGTCCCCAAAATACTGTTATCATTTCTTTCACACAGAATGCTAAGCATGCTAAAAATTCCCTAACAAAAGCTAGTTTAATGAAGTTGAATTTAAATCTTGAAACTTTCATAACTTCATTTTTAGCTTCTTTCCATAACAAGGCCCATGTTCTTTGTGCATAATTGAAATGTTCCCAGTTTTGAAATAACTTTTTAAAACCTTAAGTTATCACAGGAAAATAAGATTTATGGATAGTGTAGAAGGAATGTTTCGGCAGAACTTGGTAAAATCTTACCAATTCTAGTCTTTTCTTGCAAAAGAAATGGATAAAGAATGTAACTGGGTTTAAAGTCTAAGATAAAAAAAATTTCAAAGAGGCATTATAAGCAGTTCACTCAATTTCCAGACAACTGATGTTTCTATAACTGTCAACAATGCTTCACGAAGTAATAATACATGAGGGGTAAAAACATAAGACTCCCAATAACATAAACCAAATAGTAATTACAGAACACAAATGTTTTAATGAACTTCATATTTCAATGAAGACACTGAACATTTACAAACAATTACATCAATACAGTAAAGATAGCTGATTCCACGGAACACTTATAAATGCACTTTTCCCTCAAAAAAACAAAACAAAACTTTTTCTTCACAGATTTAAGTAACAAATGAATTACATAGTCTTCAGATTCCCAAATATGTACAGAGCTTTTTGGACTCTACAGAACCTGGGATGCAGCAGTTAAGATGGGGGGTTGGTGATAATTCTGTCCAACAAGAAATCTCTTGGGAAATTTTGTATCAATGCACATTTAATAACCACACATTTCCCCTCCATTATTAAATGAAATTCTGGACACTCTAGCACATAATAGTGTTCCTATTTCCAAACACTATTTCTAATGAGATCACATGTGGCTGATAGCACGACTTACCCTTAGCCACATGCACACAAGCCTGCACACACTCGTGAGCACAAGCCGGTGCCAGTCATAAACTCTTAAAGGTAACACTGACCACAGCAGCAATGGGATGTGAACAGATGACACAGCAGTTAATAGTAAGTCCCATCCTGCTCCTCAGCACTCTGGTCGAGCACCATTAGGGTCTTCTGGAAATGAGTGAAGAGCCTCATTTCTGTGTCAGAGGCTGGTCCCTCCAGTTAGCCAAAGAAAATAAGCAGCTATTGGCAGTGAAGGTCACTAGTCTGCATAGAACTAAATGGTCACCAACAGAAATTTTTTAAAGCTTCAAAACTGTGTCTGTCAGAGATCTGGTTCTTATGTTTGATTTTGCTGTTTGTATTTGCATACTTTTTTTCCATGCTCCTAACTATACCTAGACTTTCAGATTAAGATAGGAAGAACATAAGAACATGGGCTTGTCACCATCATGAACAACTCTGTGAATATAATGGAATGGAGGGGATAGGAAAACCCTGTGGCTTTAAGGTAAAGCAGGCCACTGGGGACATCATCCTACAGTACTCCACCATCAAGCAAAATACATTCAAAACAGCCAGAGCTAGGTCTTAAAAATGTAATCAACTACAGTGACCAGTCTGACTCAGTTCTCAAACACTCCATGGTGAGATTTGTGATCAGAAAGGGTCAGACTTTAAAAATACAATTTTTTTTTTTTTAGTTGAAAAAAAAAACAAAATTACTCAAAGAATCATTTTAAATGAGTCAGATGTGGAGTTCCTAATATCAGCTCCTTTGGTGCCCAAGTCAAAGGTGCCAATAATCAAGTTCTCAGTCCTGGAAAGTGCCACCAAAGGGCACCCAAATGTTCTATGCACAACAATACACATCTTATACCAAACTTCCTACCACTTCCTAGTTCAGGTGCCCTCCTGTGCCACCCAAAGAAAAACCAGGGACCTGAGGGAGAGGTACGAGGTGGGGTAACCATAACAGCATACTACCTTTTCTCTTCTCCCCAAGTGGTCAGTCTCCAAAGGGCAGTATGTACAGGGTTAAAGTACGAGGGGCATTAACTGAGATGTCTCTTTATCAAAACTGTAACTCTGTAAGAAACACACTTATAAATATCAGATGAACAGTGATTTCTAGAAGGCAAGAAGGAAAGGCTCACTTGTGCAGTAGTAGGATTGGCACTGAGAGGTATCCAAGCTGTTCTAGACAAATACTTATTGTTGCCTATGAACTGTCTGCCATGGCTATCCCTTTTCCAGCCTAACTAGAGAGCCTTTCACCTTCAGGACATGTTTGGTATGATTGTCTTTCTTGCCTTCTACCTTGAATTCAATATTCCAGCTTTAAATCCAAGTGCTCTATCTAGGCAACAGTGAGACTCCAAAGTTTTCCCAATATTTATTTTGAGGTAGTGCTCATTTATTTGCATTCTTGGCTCTCAAATACCACCAAGGAAGTGAACCCATTTAGAAATATGCAAATCAAAGGTGTAGAAAATAAATAAGATTCTGTCTTCAGGTAGCAGGGCCTTCGTATAAAGGGCAAGTCACATTCAATGGATAAGTCATTGGAAACTTCTAAAATCTGTTTATAAACACAGCTATAAATTAAAGTGCTTTCAATTTTGTTTAATGTCTAAAATCAGTGATTAGAACCATATTTTAAAATTTGCTTGTATGAGACCTCAGGAAACTGAAATCCTTTTGTATAAAAGAACAGAAATGTTTTCTTCTCAAAAGAAACTCCGCACAAATGTTGTACATCCAGGTAACTTTTACAGAACTGGAACAAAAGTTAAGAGTTGAAATGGAATTACACAACGGCACATGCTCCAACTTCACACAAACCAAGTCTGAAATCTTTATCAGTCCTGCCTCTCCATAGCCAACGCAAATGAGCTCTGCAGTCTTCCCAGGACAAGGTAGATATGGATAGTTACTCCAGACAATGTAACAGACAGGGTATGCCTCACAACAGGTACACAGTTCACATTTAATTCATATAATGTAATGTAATGCCCTACTGCTCGTCTGTCAACGACAACAACTCAAAGCATTTTGTATGCTACATGGGAGGTGAGCTTCACTTCTACTGACCAGAGGATGCCAATATACACAAGACAAAAATAAAAAACAGAATCACACATCTCTCTGTACATTTCATGCAAGCTGGGCACGATGTGAAAAGAACATATACAAGGCACCCTTCCCAGGGCCAAACTCTCACTATAATGGCTGATTAATATGCAGAAGAGCCTGCATGAATCAAAGGTCCATGGCAAACTTCAAACTAAGGAACACCAGTGACTTATTTTTCTTGTAACAATGCAGGAATATTGATGTTCCAACCAATAGCTTGCCTATCGAACCCACATGTGAACAGATTGCATATGGGATGGTCTTCACTCCACGCTGAGCAGCACACCATTCGTCTGTGACCCTGGGAATAAACACACGAAACAGAATTAATGCATTTATTCCTGAAACAAAATGTAACATTTTCACCATGCTAATTACATGACTCAAATGAATAAAGTAAAAGTGAAAACTCAACATAGAAGTAGCTCAAGTGAGCCAAAAACTACTATGCAACAGGGCAACAGGCTTGTCAGGAGCCAGCTGGTCGAGCAAGGGTGAAATGTGTGCCACTGAAACAAGTGAGTGACTTAGGGGCTCATATCAAAAGCCATGATTAGTCTTTCTTCAAGAAAATCAGAAGATTATAGTCACACACACACACACACACACACACACAAAAATAAATGTTCACTTGGAATTTTTTAAATGAATAGATAAAGCTACAAGACATATTTTCAGACACACTAAACCAAATTCAAAGACCTCAAATATCATTTAGTAAATAAATAGTTCAGATAATAAAAGAACTAGAAAAATACATACATGAACAAGATGAAACAAAAATAAGAAATGGTCTCTTCAGATGATTCTAGAATCCTTAGGAATTCAAATTAATATCACAATGTTGGAGGAAATTACTAAAAAATAGTTTACAAAACTTACAATGTCATATACTGTGTTTGTACAGATATTTGAGCACTTAAAATAAAGCCCAACACTTAGAATGGCTGCACACTACACAGCAGAAATTACCCATAAATTAATGTAATAGCTCTAATATGTTGTTGTTATTATACAATAAAGCACAAGGATTGAGTAGACCTGACAGGTATTTATCAAGTAAAAGAAATACTCAACAAGAGTCGGACAAGATGTTCTTCTGTAAACATTCAATATAAATACTGTTTATACAAATAGGGGACTCATCCAGGCTGCAAAACTAACTATAAAAAAAACCCTGTGTGACAAGTTATGAAGGTGCCTTAACTATGAAAGAATCTTTCATTGATTCTTTGTTGAGAGTTTTTTGTTTTTTGTTTTTTAAGGAAAATACATCTACATTCATTAGTTGGCAGTAAAACCATGCATTTAGACAGGAACTACTTAAAAGATAAATGCATGGTATTCTCGAAGAATACTGAAATCAGGTACTGGACAACTAGGTGAGAGAAAATGGCTATCCAGCCAAGAAGAAAACTGAAAGCCACGTGTGACTAACAAGTGAACACTCACCGAAGATGGAAGGGGATTATCCACACATTATGTCGTCACAGCATCATCAAGCACCCAGAAAAGGGGGGTCATCCACTCAAACACACAGAGTGGGGCTACTCCACACTACTGTGGATAGTCACAAGAGGCATTCTTTTACTAAAAGCCCTAGGACTCTGGCCACACAGGATCCCACTTATTTATCTGCTTCCCTGAAACACTTGGGGATGCTACCTACAATATCCCCAAAGTAAAATAATTTAAAATCACTTGTCCTTTTCACTGGGCATGGTGGCACATGCACCTGTAAACTAGCTACTTTAGGGGCTCAGGCAGGAGGACCTAAGCTGACACCAGCCTGGGCAACTCTCTAAAAGTAAAATTTAAAGGGTTGGGGGTGTAACTAACTCAGTTATAGAGTGTTTACCTAACAGGAGTGATAGCTCTGGGTTCAAAATCCATTAGTGAAGAAAACAAGCTTCCCATACATTAGCAGTTTTCAACCCCTGGGTCTCAACCCCAAAAGATCATTGGAAAACACAGAAATTTACATTACGATTTATTTTTTCCCCTTTGGATTTTTGAGACTGGGTTTCTCTGTATAGCCCTGGCTGTCCTGGAACTCGCTCTGTAGACCAGGCTGTCCTCAAAATAACAGTAGCAAAATTACAATTATGAAGTAGCAATGAAAATAATTATATGGTTTGGGGTCAGAGCATTAGGAAGGTTGAGAACCAGCCATACATGCTCTGTTTTGGTTTTCTGTTTCTAAAACTAGTCAGCTGAAAGTACCTACAACAGTGAGCAAGTGATGTCCAGCTGTAATGCTATGATACTAAAACTATACTTACTTATTTGAAGAAGAATTACAGGTCTAAAACGAAGTTAAATGTTAGTCAATCTTAAAATAAACCTATTTCACATATTGCAATATGCAATTCTACAATTCCAGCAAAGTTGAATATTTTACAGGTAATTCTACATGGAATTTTCTACATGGAATTTTCTACATGGAATTAGGACCACAAAGTTCTACTTAGAACTCCTTACTTTCTTGAGGGAAAAGAAATCATCAGAATAATAAAGTAGCACACACTGTCATCAGTCTCTTCACAAACGCTTTCTTTACATGTTAATAACAATTTTAGGACACCCATGAGCAGTCTACCATGTGGAAGGCATGACTAAAACTCTGGTGGGCAGGTAATTCATGGCCCTGCAGGGTTGTGAAATGATTTCACTCTGATTTTGGGGGGATTTCCCTACAATGTACACTCAAAGAAGAAAGGTAGTAAGTATTCTGGGCAGCACACTTTCGTGAGTGTCAACCAAGAGTGGCTGAAACCCCACTGCTGGAAGGACTCCCATGCTTGAGAAATCAGGTGTCATTTAAAGAGAAAAGGTGACACATTGGTAACTAATTCCTACTTCCCACTACATCTCCAAACTCATCCTTAGTCTCCGGTGTTCACAGTACACAACTGACACAAAGCTGGCTTGTGGCTTGTGAACTGTACTCTGAAGCATTCCATGGTGAGGTGAGAGTCCTATCAACAAGAAAGAAGTAAAAGAAAAGCAGAGGACAGCAATGGGAGAATTTTGTAAAAGGCACAAGCAATGCTCAAAGGTGTAGGCAAGTGGCCTGGAGGGACCAAGGAATGGATCCATTAACAGAATGTACTGACTGACTCATCAGACATCACAGTGACATTCAGGGAGGATCCGAAGAAAAACAAAGCAGAATTAGTTTTATGTCAACTTGACACAAGCTAGAGTCATCTGAAAGGAGACGACCAGTTGACAAAATGCTCTCCATAAGATCCAGCTGTAGAGCATTTTCTTAATTAGTGATTGTAGGATGGCCCAGCCCATTGTGGGCAGTGCCATCCTGGGCAGGTGGTCCTGGGTTCTATAAGAAAGCAGGCTGAGCAAGTCATGAGGAACAAGCTAGTAAACAGCACTCCTCCATGGCCTCTGCATCAGCCCCTGCCTCCAGGTTCCTGCCCTGTTTGAGTTCCTGTCCTGACTTCCTTTGATGATGAACAGTGATGTAGAAACGTAAGCCAAATAAACCCTTTCCTCCCCAAGTTGCTTTGGTCATGGTGTTTCATCGCAGCAACAGTAACCCTAAGACACTATGCTTTGGGAATCTCAGTTAAACACACAGCCTAAAGAAAGTAGTGTTAATTATAACCTCTGCCTCCATTACTTATCAACCCATATAATACATACGGAGGTCCCAGCTCCCACTTCACAGAGCATCAAAATCTTAAGGGCATGGTGCTAGTTGTTCCCTGAAACACATTCTGATTCTGCTTGGCTGAGCTGGAGCCATGAATGAGGGCATTCTGGTGTGATCTGAATAAACCACACAGAAGTACCCACCAAACTCCTGTATGTCACATCTGATGGTAACAAGAAGCAATTCCGTAATTTATAAGAAAAATAGAACTTCTTTTTCCTGTGACACTCAACCATAAAAAGATGTTTTTCTGGTTGGAGGTGGAGGTAGGCATCCCATCTCCAGTAGTTCCCACCAATTTATAACTAGCTCATCATCTCATAAAATACATACTAAAGTAGCCAGGTGGTGGTGGTGCACACCTTTAATCTCAGCACTTGGAATACAGAGGCAGGTGGATCTCTGAGTTCGAGGCCAGCCTGGTCTATACACACTGAGTTCAAGGACAGCTAGAGCTTTGCAGAGAAACCCTGTCTCAAAAAAAAACACGCTAAAGCTAATTTTTCTCATGTGGAAGTCTCTAGTTTTAATGTGACCTGTTTGTGTTTCTCTAGGGCAGCCCTGATGTAAAACACGGAACTGCAATTCTCCTTTGCTGTTCATGATGAACACACTGTAACCCATACCTGCCGACTGCTCCGGGGAAGCCGGGCTAGTCGCACTCCTGACATGTCAAACAATCGCACTTGCCGGTTGTCATGGGGGAGGGCTATGATTTTTTGGCCAACACATACATTGATCCTACAAAAAAGATACAAAACAAGTTTATGTAAAATACGGACAGAGTAGTATTTTGAATTTACAGATAATAATGCAGTAGTAAAGGCCACATTTTCCACCTTCCAAGGCAAACTAAATTAGCAAACCACAGGGACAGTCTGCCTACAACACTGGACAAGAGACTACAGTACACCTACCTGCCAGATAACACGTGGACTCCACACACAGACATGCACTGCCCAACAGCAGACAGAGCCTCTCAGTAAGTAAACAAAGCCCTACAGCATCTGGCCACCAAAGGCCTTTTCTGACTCTTTTAAGTCTCACTACATCAATGTTACTGTGCTGAGTAAGGTTAAGTACTTCTAGATACTGAATTCACATAAGAGGATCAATAAAATACATTTTCCTAGGAGGCTGAACCCCCTACCCACAGGCTGTACTATTTAAACAAGACAATAAATTACAATCAATCCTTACCTATTAATGGCAGAGTCTGTACGAATTGTTGCAATTGGAGATCTCATATTTTTCAAATCCCAGACTTTTACTGTGCGGTCATCACTGCCTGAAACAACGTTGTCTCCCACAGTGAACACAGCAGAGGTCACAGTGCTGCAGGTAAAGGTCAGACACATCAGCAGTTGGAGTGCAGGGTGCACCAACCATCCCCCACAGTGCATACTACACAGTCTTGCTTCCAGAGGGGCAATAGAGGGCAAGAAGGTTGGAGATGTGCAGGTTTACACTTCTACTCTGCAACCTGTGCATGCTTATTAAACTCTCCTTGTAAATATGTTAAATAAGGAAGGATCCTTGCTTAATTCCCCAACTGGGCAGGAAAATGAAGTCTATGTCTACTTTGTCCTATCATCCTCAGACAGTGCAGCAAAGAAGTTACTGGAAAAATGTGGATTAAACAGCCTGCCAAAAGTTCTATATATTTAGGTCTGATGAGATGAGTAAAGTAAAAAGCCACTTTAATTGTAACTTCCAATTCAATCAAAACATTGGAGTTAGGGAAAACACTAGGCAACTCACAGAGGCAAGGAAGTTTAATTGACATTTTTTCCAAGTAAGATAAACCTATGAGATAGGTCTGTCAATGAAATATTTGCCACACAAGCATTAAGCCCCAAGTTCCATCTCCAGATCCCACATTAAAAAACAGGCATGGCAGCAGAACACTTGTAATCCCAGAGCTGAGAGGGTGGAGACTGGAGGATCCCTGGAACTTGCAAGCCAGCCAGTCTTCTGAAATCTGTGAACTCCAGGTTCAGTGAGATAATTGGTCTCAAAAAGTAATGTGAAGAGCAAAATCCTAGATGGTGACCTATGGCCTCAAAGTGCACACACAGAACACCACTAGTCATTGGGAAAGTTGTCCCAGTTCGAAGTGACCATGGCCTATTAGTTTAACTTGTGATACAACCCTTCCTTTCAACCAAAGTCATCAATCACTTGTTCAGAGACAGGACTGAAATGATAAAAATGGCACTTGAAGCAGAAAAGTCTTAACTCAATCACCTCTCTTCACAGGCAAGTTCTGTAAGAAAACGTGATCGAAGCCTACTTCCCATGAACTATGAAGTGAGATACTTACTCACAGTCCATCCTTTAAAATGCAACCCAGCATGTCATGGAAGAATACCTAGACAATGCTACTGTTCTGCCTGAATGCAGGTGAGTCTCCATTTTCCCATTCACCTCTGTAATGGGACTTTGAAGATACTGCTTCCTGCCTGATGCAGTGTTGGGTGTGCATTTTGGTTAATATGTTAATAACATGCTAATATGTTAATATCCAATCTCTCCAGATTGGTATACACAAAGCAGAACACTGTCTGATTCCAGGCCCAAATCAGCAGATCCAAAGATGCCAATGCATGAGCCTCTCAAGACTCCACCCTCACCTCTGCAGCTGTCCCCCACCACTACATAACCCAGAGCCATCCATTCCATATGAAGGCTCACTACTCACAAGCTGTTGAAGTTGCCCTACAAGGTGACAATCAGGTAAACCTGGATATGTTGTCTTCTTATGTCCACAAATCATCAATTTACATGAGCAGAAGTTTGGTTTCTACATCTTAAATTTACATATCAACTGCGTGGAACTCCCAAATTCGAATTTAAATGCCACTTGTCCCTATCCGGAATCTGTGCTAAGATGTGATTCCATGCTCTATTCAGACTCTTGATGGGAACCCATTAAGTCACTAGGTCCAATTTATACAAACTCTATTATTTAAACAGGCACAGCTAAGTTCTAATTAAATCTAAGTTCTACTACATTAATCAAGAATTTTAAACTACAACACCAGTGTAGCTACTAACAACCAAAGGGTTTTCAACAAGACCTGACAATAAACTTTGGCATAATACTGAGGTCCCAGAACACAATCAGGACTAATACAAGGGCAACACTATTTTCATATAACACATCTTGCCTTCTGGAAGACAGTCTTTGCCATCACACAGGCATCTGCAACACAAATTTACCCATCCCAGTTACTCAATTGGAACTGACGCTGGGTGGGATTGTTCTCTAATAGTTGAGTATCTTGGGCACTGTGTGGTATAGCAGCCTCCCTGTCTTAGCTCATCTGACATCAGTGGGTACTTCGTCTCTACATGTGACAATCAACAGTGAATGTCTCCAGGAAGGCAAAACCACCTGGGTTAGAAACTATTGCACGACATCTGGATGAGGCATAAAAGACATGTATCACACAGCAATATATGATAAGGGGAGAAATGGATATATGGACAAACCTTAAAAACATGATTGACTTATTGGTATTTTTTAATGATTATTTTTATTTTATATGTTTTGCCTGCATGTATGTCTGTGTGAGCGTGTCAGATCCCTGGAACTGGAGTTACAGACAGTTGTGAGCTGTCATGCAGGTGCTGGGAATTGAACCCAGGTCCTCTGGAAGAACATACAGTGCTCTTAACTACTGACACATCTCTCCAACCCCATGTATTCTTTATTTAAATAAATAACAGCATAGGGCCTGACTATAAAAGAGGTATAGCAAAGGTTACAGGAACATTTAAGGATCTTCTCCTACTGCCAGATATTTGAAAAGCATGAGGTAAAGACGCCCATTGACTTCTGTCTGCAGTGTGTTCTAGGAGGTTTTGGCCAAGTTAAATTTCAGCTAGCACCTCACTCAATTAATGTAGAGAAAAAAGCCTCAACAAAAGACTATGTGACCTTATGTTAATGAAATGCTAGAAGACATTAGGTTCTTAATAAATCACAATCCTGACGGGTATTGTAGGACATCAAAAGAAAAACCTGGCAAAAACGCAGTAGTTTTAAGGCACCCTTGGACTGTGGGTCCCACAGGGAGGCTAGTGAGCTACAACCACTCACTGGAAAAGCTTCAGACTCTGCCAAACTCCAGCAAAACTCATTTATCTTGTCGTGGAGAGCAGTCGAGCATGTACTTCCAGCTGACAGTATGGTACCTTCTCACCACACACCACTGCCTGATCTGGAACATTCTGCTCCCTCTGTGGGTCTCAATCAATGGAAATACTGTAATGCTAGCACTCCTCATTAGGACTAACAGCTGTCTTCTCAGTCACACAGAGACACAAAACTGTTTTGCATAACAATCTGCCGAAATTTCACCGCTAAGAAAAAAAAATGTATGATGTGGAAAATGCTGGACCATGAAAAGCTAATGCAGTGTGCTTTTCTGGCATCATGTCAAAAATTGACTACTGGGTTTGCCATTCCTTGTTTTTAAAATTTAAGTTCCTACAAATGAACAATTTTGTATCTGTAGAGCAGTAGATCTGGTGTTTACAGAGAGTAAGCATTCCCTAAGTAGAAACACAAGTGTACAGGACATCCTCTATTAGAACACAGGCATCTGTGTTCCAGCACACATAACCCATCTTTCAAAAGAATGTGGTCTTTCCCTTGTCCACTTTAGGATGCCTATAGTTGCTGTCCTCGTTCAGCTCACGTTCAGGCAGTCATGTTGGTGAGACTTATGGTGTAGTTTCTGACATTACTAAGAGACACAATCTCATAGGAAACTCTCTGATCCTCTGGCTCTTAAAAATCTTTCGGGACTTGTTTCGTGCATCACCATATATGCATATAACAACAATTTTTTTAAAAAGAGGTCATGAATTTAAAAGAGAAAAAGGAAGAGTACATGGGAGGGTCTGGAGGAAAGAGAAAAGGAAATGATTAATTATATCAGTCTTTTTAAAGAATGTATGTGGAGATATAGAGATGGCTCAGCAGTTAAGAGAACTTGTTACTCTTGCAGAGGACCCAGGTTTGATTTCCAGACCCTCCATGGTAGCTTACAACCATCTGTAACTCTAGTTCCAGGGGATCCGACACCCTCTTCTGACCTTTGAGAACACCAGGTGCGTGTGTGTGTGTGTGTGTGTGTGTGTGTGTGTGTGTGTGTATACACACACACACAAACATATATATGTTATATATATATGTTATATATATATATGGTGCACATATATACATTTCAGCAAAATACTCACGCATAAAAACATGTTTTTAAAATTTTTTAAATTTTTAAAATTTTCTTTTCAGCTGGGCGGTGGTGGCGCACGCCTTTAATCCCAGCACTCGGGAGGCAGAGCCAGGCGGATCTCTGTGAGTTCGAGGCCAGCCTGGGCTACCAAATGAGTTCCAGGAAAGGCGCAAAGCTACACAGAGAAACCCTGTCTCGAAAAACCAAAATAAATAAATAAATAAATAAATAAATAAAATTTTCTTTTCAAGAACGTAGGTAATGGTATCATTGGGACTTTACAGCTCTGACCTGTCAACTGTTCAAGTGTATTCCAGCATTAATATCCAAGTGCATATCTTCATCTAGATTGAACAATAGATTCAACTTTCAAACAGAGCAGTCTGGAATTGGCAACCAAAGTATGTCCCAACCAGCCAAGCCAGAACCCAGAACACCGCACAACACTACAGAAAGCAGAAGAGGGCAACTGCACGCCCTGTACCCAAAGTCTAGACTGGTAGCTTCTTTCCTGACAACTGCTTTCCAAACTATCTGTACAGAATCAAACTCCTAACAGGTAACATGAGCCCACACCCTAGTAACCTATTATGTAGACATGCCAGGATCTTCAAAAGTAATACTTTTTTGCTTTTCCTACTATCTGTAATTTTCAGAACTTACGCAGCCTGTGTTTGACGATCAGAAGCCTAATTAACCAACAGAAAAAAACATATCTGAATGAAACATATTTCTGAGTATTTCTTGATGGCTAAACTCCCCATTTAGAAAATTAGATAAAAACAAACAAACAAAAGCATCAAAGTAGAAGCTAAACTTGTACCACATTCTTTTTCAGTAAATTCAACGGTTCCCTGGGGAACAAATCACTTCTGCTAGCATCTAACACTACCTTAATAGTCTCGCTTAGTCATGACCTTGGAACCCTCCCTCCTCAGGAGTAACAGAAGTCTGCAATCTAAATGACTAAAGAACTGCTCATCTAGAAAGTACTTACTAAGCACCTTCTGTGTGCCAGGTCTCACTCTGTGTGAGGAAACATGGACCAGAGAAGAGGGAAAAACCACTGCCTTTGAGACCTCCATTCTAGAGAAGCCGGCCATGTTTATCCTTTTTAATGAAAGACCCTACAGTCTGAGGTGCAGATGTAATTGAGAGCTAAACTGCACTGCCGGCAGCCAATGTGAAGCTGCAACCATCCAAGATAGTCACGATGAACACTGGCCCACTGGCCCCCATAATTTCTGAGCACTCTAGAGCAGTGTGTTTAGGGCAGGGTTAAAGATCTCACTGCAGCCTTAGCTGACCTGGAACTCATGGACAGACCAGGCTGGCCTTGAACTCAGAAGGATCCACCTGCCTCTGCTTCGATTATAGGTATGCATCACCACACCCAATGGGGCTAAATTCTTAAGACTGTTTAACTGTATTAGCGAGAACCTTTTCAAATTCAAAGATAAAAATCAGTTTGGAAATGCAAATGTATTTAAAATTATTACTAAAAAGTTAAAATAATAAGATTCATACAATAAGATGGGAGGTGGTGGCACATAACTTTAATCCCAGCACTCAAGAGATATAGGCAGGTGGATCATTGAGTTCAAGACCAGCCTGGTCTACAGAGTGAGTTCCAGGACAACCAGGGGTACACAGAGAAACCCTGTCTCAAAAAACTAAAAAAAAAAAAAAAAAAAAGATTCATACAATAATGTCATTCTTGCAATATCAAGAGTCAAGGCTCATTTGCTTTCTTGAAATCTGGTCTTTCTAATTTAAAAACATTGTAGTTTTACAATATTTTTAATTATATCAATAACTTTAAAGAAATTAGCAACAAATGTATTATTTAAACTTGGTGGGAAGTGACCTCCCTTGGGTTTTGATTATTTAACTTTTCATTTCTTTTATTGGCCCAAGACACTGCCAATAATTAATAGTGACCAACATTTCAATAGCAGACATTATGTATTCATTTTTGTGTATAAGAATTTTAAAGGTTCTATGTTTCTGAAACATAAATTACATTTTATTAACAACTTTTAATATAATACGTGGGCTCATGAGATGGCTCAGAGAATAAAAGTGCTTGCCATCAAGACTGACAGCCTGAATATGATTCATATGGTGAGAGGAGAGAACTGACTCTCACAAGCTGACCTCCAGACATATCTCTAAGTGCCCATGCATCCCATATACACACATGCACATAATACACACAAATGTAATGAATATCTTAATACAATGCAGACAAGGTTTATTCATTAAAATGATTAGAGAAAGTAAAGCTACTGCAATGTACTATAACATTTTTCACTCTTAAATATTAACAGATTTGCAAGAATCTCAAGTTGTCAGAAAAATCACTCCTGCTAAACCAAAAAATGAATCGCTAAGTGGCACCACACAGAGCAGAGTATGCCAGTTGGGTCCTTGTGCCCAGTCTTGGGTCAGCAGTGACTGTTCCAGGGCCTGAGAAACATCTTCATTCCCAAACAAGGAAGCTGACCAAAAATGATTCCCAACTTGAAAATGGAGCCACTTCTACCTAACCAATACTGGACTGTGTTTGCTGAGAACAGCTACAGCTTGAGACCCAAGGAGAAACAAGCTCCACACATCATGAGAATGCCTCTCAAGAGGTGGTGGAATAAAATGTGTACATCCATATGTATACACACTACATACATGTAGAACATACACTCCTACTTCCCACAGACAGAAATAGATGCTACCAAGAAACTGTGGCAAGGAACACTTTTTAAAGCAAACTAATTGAGAAGGCTAGGGGAATAATGAATGTCAGGAAGGCACCCATGGGTTCTATGCTTAGGCAAGCAAGGCAGAATGAAAATAAAAATGTCACGTTTAAAGTTCAGAATGAAACCAGGCATGACAGTTCATACCATAATTCCAGTATTCAAAAGATGAGGCAGCAAAGTTGCCAAAAGTTTGAGGCTAGCCTGTGCTATGTAATGAGCTGCAGTTCAGCCTAGGCTACAAGGGAGACCCTGTTTCCAAAGAACAAGCCAACAAAACGTTCAGAATGGATTATCATCACAACTCTCTAACAAGCAGCATGCCTTTAAAGAGAGCCAGTCAAGAAAACAGCTCACTGCTTCCAGCCAACATGTGGAGAATTCACACACTGTCTACTTCTGGTCACTGGAGAACTGACATTTGAAGGGCAACCATTATACAGACATCAAAAACCCTCTATCCTTCACAACCCTGAAAACTTCAGTGGGTAAACAGCCCTAGTGTGACCGACCATACATCAGAATACTGGCAGAAACTTCCACCACCCCTACTTGTATTCCTCAAGCTGGGGCCAAGATATACTCCTTTTAAGCTAAGGCTCGGGCATCACTCACTGACACATAGAAGCCAGTTGACTCCTTACAGATGGCAATCCCGCCCTCTGCCATCCTTTGCATTATACAAGCTTTCAAGAAGCCGCCAGCACTGACTGGTAGGGGATGGCAGTCATGGTACCACTGGTTTCTTCCTCAAAAGTTCCAGAGTCCAGCCTACATTCTGGTAGACTCAAAGTCAGCTATGGATCTATAATCTTTATAATTACACCTTGTAAAATTCCTCAATCCCCTCTAGCCTGTTTGACTTCATTTGTGTTCCCTGGGAAACCACAACCAAATCTAGCAACTACACTGCACCCTTGCCTCTCCAAGGATGATGCAGTGGCTTCGTGACCCTATACCTGTACATGCCTACACCTGTAGATGTACTACCCAGCCTCAGAACCCTACTTCACCTGCAGAGACTTCCACAACTAATTTCTAGGAAACTCCAAAAGCCACAGAGACCATTCACCCACCAGAAACCGAAATATCATCTGCCTCTGCCTGACAGAGAACATGGCCATCATGAAGCTTCCCCTGCTTTCCCAGCAAATGTTCAGCTCTACAGTATCCTCCCATACTCCTCCACCTGAAAACAAAGCTTCAGATTCCTCTCCACAGCCTCCTGGAAACCCGTGCCTGCCCCCAAAAGGAACAGGCAGAATCACTGCCCCAGATAAGCTGTGTGAGAGCACTGGGATGCAGCCCAACTGCTACTGCTAGCACGTGACAGCCATGGTGGCAGCTGCCCTACTCACTGTGCATCTCACTGCCAGGAATGGTCCACTTCACACTTCTGAATGAATGAATTTTGTCTCACTCTTTTAAAATGGAAATTCATATCTACAATATTCACTGAGGATAGATGTTTTTCCTTGTGAAATTTCACAGCTGTGTAACACATGACATGTTTCAACTCAGCTCCCTCTTTGAAAAGATGCATCCTGAGACAAATACAGTACCTCACTTTTTGAAAACCTTCTCCACAGTAAATGTTACTAAATGAAAGCAGTAAAGTAAATGAAAAGCTACAATACTGAGTAACACCCTATATGACATGGCAGCTTCCCTTTAAAATGACACTTATATTATGAACCAAATGAAGCCACTTTCTGAAACCATTTTTACTTACTACTCTGAATGGCTACAACAAGGTTTCACCTTAGAGCCTCACCGCTGCAAACACAATGACAATCCTCTGGAGTTATAATTAAGCAGAAGAAAAGCGATCATCTTGGTCATTTTACCACAGAAAGCAGAATTACTGTGGAAATGCCAAACCACAGTGCCAGACCGAAGACAGCACTCCACTCAGTGCTCTCTGGACTAAGCAACAGTACTCCACTCAGTGCTCTCTGGACTAAGCAACAGTACTCCACTCAGCGCTCTTTGGTCTAAGCAACAGTACTCCACTTGGTGCTCTTTAGACTAAGCAACAGTACTCACCTCTGTGCTCTCTAGACTAAGCAACAGTACTCACCTCTGTGCCCTCTAGACTAAGAAACAGTACTCATCTCTGGGCTCTCTAGACCAAGCAACAGTACTCACCTTGGTGCCCTCTAGACTAAGGAACAGTACTCACCTCAGTGCTCTCTTGACTAATCAATGGCACTCAGCTAAGCTCTGATTTATCTGTTCATGTACTAGTCCTCATTCCCAGAAGACAAAGGCTGTGAAGAGAATAAGCCATTCCTTACAACTACCTGCATGCACAGGGGCCTAAATACACATAATTCAAAAATGTATGCTCCTGTCTTATTTTATACTACAGTCCTTCAGAATACAGAAGGGAATTTCTAGCCTCCACACACTCAAGTTCTTGCTTTCTAGGAGAATGTGCTTTAAGCTATTACTCAGAGTTGACATACATTGATATGCCACCTTAGGAGCAGCTAGGAATACGGCTTGGTGGCAGAATGCTTGCCTACCCTATAAGGGCCAGGGTTTGATCTTCAATACCATCACTTTTTCCCTAGTAGATACACACACACACACACACTCACATAGAAGGAACAATAAATGGAGGAAATGAGGACTGATAGATTGGACATTGTCTTAGTCACTGTTCACTGCTGTGAAGAGACACCATGATCATGACAACTCTTCTAAAGGAAAACATTTCATTGGGGCTGGCTTACAGCACGGTAGCACACAAGCAAGACATGGTGCTGGAGAAGGAGCTAAGAGTTCTACAACCAGATCCACAGGAAGCAGGAAGAGAGAGACACTGGGCCTGGTTTGAGCATTTGAAACCTCAAAGTCCACCCCAAATGACACTCTTCCTCCAACAAGGCCACACCTACTCCACCAAAGCCACATCTCCTAATCCTTCTCAAATAGTGCCACTCCCTAATGACTAAATGTTCAAATATATGAGGCTATGGGGGCCATCTTACTCAAACCACCATAGACAGTAACACAAAAAACACAACTGACTTCAGAAAACAAAGCAAATACACAAGATTCAAACTGCACCAGCCCACTCAGTGTGGGAACAAAGTAATACACACAGGATTTCAGATTTCCTTCACACAAACATGACTTAGAAGAGTGAGTTATTTTCAAAATTTTCATTAAGAGATTACTGAAGCCGGACGGTGGTGGCTCACGCCTTTAATCCCAGCACTTGGGAGGCAGAGGCAGGCAAATCTCTGTGAGTTCAAGACCAGCCTGGGCTACAGAGTGAGTTCCAGGAAAGGCGCACAGCTACACAGAGAAACCCTGTCTCGAAAAAGAGAGAGAGAGAGAGAAAGGGGGGGGTGTAGCTAGAGTTTTCCTGCCTGGCCCATGGTCAGGGCAAATCTCTCTCACCCGCCAGTCCCACAGCCACTCAGACCCAACCAAGTAAACACAGAGACTTATATTGCTTACAAACTGTATGGCCGTGGCAGGCTTCTTGCTAACTGTTCTTACAGCTTAAATTAATCCATTTCTATTAATCTATACCTTGCCACATGGCTCGTGGCTTACCGGGATCTTCACATGCGGCTTGTCATGGCGGTGGCTGGCAGTGTCTCCCTCACCCAGCTTCCTGTTCTCTCAATTCTCCTCTGTTAGTCCCGCCTATACTTCCTGCCTGGCCACTAGCCAATCAGTGATTTATTTATTGACCAATCAGCAACACATTTGACATATAGACCATCCCACAGCAGGGGGGGGAGGGAGGGAAGGAGGGAGTGGGGAGAGAGAGAGACACAGAGAGAGAGAGAGAGAGAGAGAGAGAGAGAGAGAGAGAGAGAGAGAGAGAGAGATTACTGTAGAAATCATTTATGTGGAAGAACTGGCTCCCCAAAGATGGTAGTTAAATGACATGTTATTCTGATCTACTACACTGTCAGAACCCTGTAGCTCTGGTGCAAAGCAGAAAATCTGGGCAGTAGATGACTGAAAAGGAAGTGGCAGCAGTTGCAAGTCTGATCAGGTGACTGTCTCACCTGGGCTAAGTTCGGACAGGATGTCCACCAGTATTGGCTGGGCCAGGACCAAAGCATGCTTTAATGCCATTCTCATTACCATCTTCTCCTCCAGAAGCTGGAGCTTTTGGCAGTTCCTCTCACTCCTACTCTGCAGATTCTACACAACGCAAAGTGGTTTCTACCTAGACTGGGGCCAGGCATGGTCCTTTAATCCCAGTACTCAGGAAGCAGAAGCAGGCAGATCTCTGTGAGTTCAAGGCCAGCCTGGTCTACAAAGTAAGTTCCAGGACAGCCAGGGCTGTTATAAACTCTGTCTCAAAAAACAAACAAACAAACAATTCTACCTGTACTTGGACCTGTCTCAGTGAATCAGAACATTTATAGTCTGTGGTGAAATAAAACTATCAATTCATCCACTTAAAAGCACTCATTCCTTCAATACTTGTTTTTATCAGTTTCTGAATAGCCCATTTCTTTGGTTGGTTGGAGACAGGCTCTCAATGCAGCCAAAGCTGGCCTCAAACTCATCATCCTCCTGCTGCAGTTTCCCAAATACTAGGATTACAACATGAGGGCTTTAAAAAAAGCAAAATATATAAATAAATCTCTTGCTTTTGAAAACTATATTCTGAATAAGAAGCAACTTTAAAATGTATCACTTTTATTGACATAGTACCATACTACCTATTCGAACTACAACAGAGTAAGCCCAAGTGAGGAGCTGCTACAGTTGCTGGCCCAGGCAAGCTGACCTGCCCATTAAGCCCAAGATACCAGGAGAATGGTATTCACCATACTCCAAGACAGTTGCAATCCACAGTGCCCACCACACATAAAGCTGAGCATAGTGGCAAACACACCTATGATCCTAGTATTCAGGTGGAGACAACTGGAACTTCTGATTTAGGCCAACCCCTAAGGGGAATTTTTTTTTTTTTAAATCAAAGAAAACCTAAAATTGGAGTTCATACCATACCACTAGCCTTAGCTATTTTCAGCCTTGATTTATTCATTTATTTATTTTTATTGAAATATATACACAGAATTTCATACATATACAGAATGTTTTTTAATCAAGTCTACCTCCCTTCCCTCTCCTCCAATTCCTCCCTTAACCCCCATCACTATTTCCTCCCAATTCCATGTGTTTGATTTTAACCCACTGAGTCTACTCAGGGCTACCAGTATGTGCATGGCTGTAGGGCCATCTACTGGCACATGAGTAGCCTCTCAAGGGCTAAATCCCTAAAGAAAACGCAGGTGTGGCTTTGATTTATTTCTTAAATAGTCATTTCTACTTGTGAACACACTTCTGGAGCTATACTCCTGTCTCTAGAAAGCATTATTCACTGGTATCTTTGGTTCCAGGTTACTTCCTCCTCACACAGGAGAGTGTAAAAGAGTCACCAGTAGCAAAGCAGACTTGAAAACTAAGTACAAACTGGCTAGAGTGATGCTCGCCTGTAATCCCAGCACCTGGGAGGTCCAAGCAGAGAACCAAAAGTTCAGGCTTACTCTTAGCTATACATCGAGTTCAACGCTAGCCTGCACTAAAAATAAAGAAGATTTTAATCATAGATTTAAGTGAGGTTATTAAGGGAGAGAGTGGCTCCATGAAACCTTATATCAAAAACAAAAAAACAAAATTTAAACAAATTAATTAAAATAAAAAACAAGTATAGTCCTCCAAAATCTCCATCACAAAGCAGCTTGACAGCAGAAAGTCACCCACTTCTCCCCAGCCTATACCCAAGTGAGTCCCACATGATGACTTCCTTTGACAAAGAACAAAATGTAGTTCTAATTAAACCCGACTGTCATCCAGATAAAAATGTCATTTTCCAAACATTTCTTTTTAAATGCATACAGAAAACTGTTTATAATGCAAAGCTCTTTCTACCTTGGTGAGTCTACCTAGAATTTAGTACTTAGCAGTAACTACCTCCCACCAGACACTTGGAAATAAAGGCATAGGAAAATGTCGTAACTTTAAAAAAATCATTACAATTTTAATTGTTGTTGTTGTTGTTAGATGCATTTCAGTTTCTTTTGAAGAAATCACCAAATCTCACATTGAGAATAAAGTTACAACTATGTATAAAGAAAGCCAGAAAGAAACAAAAACCTTCCATTCTCAAATATTCTTCCATGCTGAGCTAATTTCAGACTGTTTTCAATGCCAAAGTTTATTCACACTTGTAAATAAATACTGTCAGTGGGTATATAAACTAGTCATTGGCCACCCATGGAGGAAGTTTAATGACCAGTGACTGCCTCAACTGTCAGTTCCTTTTCATAGTAATGGAAACAAAACAAAGGGGGGCGGGGGGGGGGCCGCGGGCGGGGGGGGGGGGGTCAGGACCTGAAGAAAGGGAGATAGTGAAGAAGAAAGGGAAAAATGTCAAGTTCTTAGACAAGGCAACGGTACCAAGAGGAATTAATCTCAGGAGTGGAGCTGGGAACCTTTGGTTATTTATAAGCCATCAAATAGGCATTTATCTATCTCACATGTTCCTCTCAAAGAGCAGTAAGTGGATTTAACCTAACAACTTTCATAATAGTAAGAGCTCCTTGCACATACATGTATCATCCATCCACAATCCATTTATTTCGAGATCTGTGTGGAGTCCAGTTCAACAGAAGGGAGCTAGATAGAGGATGCTTGGGCTACTAAATTACACTACCAGGGAAAAGCCACATTATTATAAAGAAGAGTTAGTCATTTCAGAAAAAAAGCACTGAATTTTAGTTCCAGCTGTTGATAATTAAGATAGAAATTCATGGGGAAAACAATTATTTCAGCCTCCAGTAGAAATTCCTATGTCAAAATTTTCAAAGTAACCACTTATTTTTCGAAGATCAAGGTACACAATTTTGCATTCTTGGTACTAGTAAAACAATACTATATAGAGTTCCTAAAATTATTCTTCAGACAAACTGGTAAACATAGAGCTACTAAAGACTGAGCCAGTAACAGATACACCACTACATTCAACAAATACTAATATGGTAGAATTCCTATTATAATGAAGAGATGTCATAATACAGGATGAAAATCAATGCAACACATCAAAAATGAAAAGGGCTTATTAGTCCTTTCTAAAAACGTGTGATAAAAGTAAAAGCCTTAAGCACAGCTGACATCAAGGAGCTCTGTCTGCTTCCAGCAAATAAATGACAGTACAAATTTCAAGGGACCATTTGGCTATATTTTTTTTTATCTTACAGTGAAGCCTTATATCTCAAACCTTAGTTTTGCAAAAAGGCACCAAAACCATGTAAAAGTACATGGATAACAGAAAGAGAAAATGAGAAGGGGGGGGGGGAATCTCTCAACTCATTGAGAAATTGCATCACAAAACTGGGCTAATAATCTTGATGCTTATATAACTATACCTTGCCTTAAGAAAACCCAAGATACAGAAATTCAGATTAACTAGAAATAAGTTCTTAATTGTCCACATTAAAGACATTGATTCTTTAAAGAATTTATGTAGAGCCTTGGACATGGTGGCGAATGCCTTTAATCCCAGCACTCAGGAAGGCAGAGGCAGATGGATCTCTGTGAGTTCGAGGCCAGCCTGGTCTACACAGTTCCAGACAGCCAAAGCTACAAAAAGAAACCCTGTCTGGAGAAAAAAAAAAAAAAAAGATTTTATGCTGAGTTCTCATAAATGAAAACATGAACTAAACTACAACTTTTTTTCCTCCCTTTGATTTTTCAAGACAGAATTTCTTGGTATAGCCCTGGCTGTCCTGGAACTAACTCTGTACACCAGGCTGGCCTTGAACTCACAGAGATTCACCTACCTCTGCCTCCCAAGTGCTGGGATTAAAGGTATGTGCTACAATACAATTTTCAAAAGAGAGTTGTGTATCATGTTTATATGAAATATGCAAGAAAGTCTTCTGTAGAAATACTGTCTTTCTCTAAGCAAAGATTTCGTTAAACAATCTTCTCATATTCAATTTTTTAGATACACCAGTAAAAACAGTAAACATAAAAGCTGAGACTCTGAACTTTTTTTTGTAGCATTCAAGAAAAGAACTTACTGAATACTCCAGAAAATTGTATTTGCTAGATAGTGCTGTAGTCTCCATGAGCTTCTAAAAGCCCCTTACCATGTATTCATTCAGAGGCTGCTAGGTATGAGGCATGCAGACTTCTAGGTGATAGAACATCCAGGAATGTTACAGTCCACTGCAGAAGAGCCTGCAGAGCTCTGTGAAGCCACCAGAATGTTAAAGGTGGAGAACCATGGCTTATTTTCTTAAGTCACATTCAGAACAGCAAACTAATGATTAAAGAGAATACACACTGCAGACATGACTATTATTCTGCTCTTAATGAGGAATTAAATCAAGTTTGCTTTTAATAAAAGCATGTCCTTTATGGATCACAGATGTACATCTATATGCATTTACTATCTGCTATTTAGTCGTATGGGCTCAAATTCTCCGAAGCCATGACAAAGGTAAAAGGCAACAGTCACTATGAAGATTCCTTAGACGAAACCATATGAAATGTGTCATTTCCTGTTTTTCTAAATGTGAAGTGTTTCTAAAGGCTTACTGCTGATCATTACCAGTAGTTTGTGTTCAATAAAGATATCTACAGCTCCATCTGCTGACCAAGTCCTAAACCTACATGAGAAAGGCCAGAGGGTACTTTTTAAGCTCAGCCACTCTTTTTTTAAAGAATTCTTTTTCTTTCCATTTTAATTTTATTTTATGTGTATGGGTGTTTTTCTTCCATATGTGTCTGTGTATCACTTGTGTGCCTGGTACCTGAGGAGGCCAGAAGAGAGCTTAGGATTCCCCCAGAACCAGAAGTACAGGCTATTGTAAGCTACTATGTGGGTGCTAGAAATCAAACCTAGGTTCTCTGTAAAGCAGTCAATGCTCTTGACCACTGAGCCAACTACACAAAATTTAGAAGCAGAAGAATCCAGCTGACTCCTGCCAATGCAGAAAGACCTTAATAAATTAAAATTTATCCTTCTTGACAGAGCAAGAAAATTAGTATCAAAGAAAAAAACATATCAACCCTTTTTAGATATATACACATCAATGCAATATGCTAGTCCATGACTAATCAATTAAGAAAAGAGAAAACATAAATAATCTGGGTAAGAACAAGCCTGACTCATATATTTTACTCTTATTAAAACTTTCATTCATCCTGTAGTTAAAGGCAATTTAACAACTATCTTACATCTTAGAAAAGCGGGGTGAGAGAAAGGGCTCATGTGAATTACATGCATTTACTATAAGCCTACTCTTGGTCCCTATTTTAAAAAACAAACGAACTTGGCAACTGGCAAATCTTTGAATTTGAATGCAGTCTGGTCTACACACTGAGGTCCAGGGCAGCCAGAGCTATGTAGAGACCCTGTTTCAAAAGGAGGGAAGGGATTGGGGGGAGGAGGGGGAGATCAACCAACCTTCTAAATATTCCTCAGTCTATATTAAAAATAAGGGCTCCTTAGGCCAGATGTAGTAGAACATGATTTAACCTCAGAACTTCAGAGGCAGAGGCAGGTGCAGGTGGATCTCTATAAGTTTGAGGCTGGCCTAGTCTACATAGTGAGTTCCAGGAGAACCACAGTTATATAGTAAGACTTTGCCTCAAAAAGGGGTGGGGGGGGTCACAATCAGTCATGTTCCTCATATTTCTAAAACAACTGTTGTTTCATGTAATAGCTAGCTGCAAAAAAAAAGTATCATTAATTATATATTTCAAACATCATATTAGCATTCACTATACTTTACAGCTAAAGGGATACAAATTAGCAACAACCTACCATTGAAACATCCTTAAAAGCAGTAACATGTACCTCCATCAGCTACCAAGTAATGCAAATATATTCTCCTCTCAAAGTGTGAAACATAAATAAAAAATTTTCAAATAACCAGAGTGCCAATTTTAAGTCTTTAAATGCCACCACAAGGCAGGAGACACCAGGAGAGGCTACACTTGATCACTCCCTTAGAGCTAAACTCCACTGAAGCCGGGCAGCCTCCTGGCTTGCTCATGGCTCACTTTCTCTGGAATGGAGATGATGCCTGCCCAATCTGGGAACATCAAGTCCAAACTATTATTATGACTACACCTGGCCAGGCACACCAAGGACTTAAAAAACTCTGGCCACCTGAACCTTTATCTGAACACAATGCTCTAGCCTTCACCAGTTCTCCACAAATTCCATTCTGTCCTTGCAAACATGGTAAGGAGAAGCTGGCTGGTCTCCCTGTGACTCTATCTGCTCTACCTTATCACAAGGACAGCTGCTTGCTCTCTGAAAACAAAACTTTCTTCTTGGTCCAACTCAAATCTGATAGGTTTTGTTTGCTCCAGTACAGGTTAGCAGAACCAACTCGGGGAGATGCCAGTGCTGTTTTCTAGCCTAGGGCATCATCCTCCTGTAGAAAAATGATAGCAATGTCTAGAGACCAGAGGACAACTGGAAGGTTCAATGGCCTACAGTGGCACCAAGAGCCAAAATTAAAATGACAATAAAGGACAAGGACTATCAAAATGACAAGCATAACCAGAAATCTGTGTTTATTCTCAAAAGGGCTAGCTAGTGAGTGTGAAAAGAATAACAGAATTAGAAACCTGACCCTTTTGCAACATTCTTGTACTGCCTAAACTGGCAGGGATCATCAGTGATGAAAGGCTGCTGGGGAATAAGATAGTCACATATCTCAAAGTGTCACTTTAGTAACTCCAAACTGGAAAACATAACTTTCCAGGAAGAGACATGACAGACACTACCTTAATCTATATCATGAGGAAGTTGTGGTGATATTCTATTTGTACGTTAATAAATAAAGTTTGCCTAGAGATCAGAGGACATAGCCAGTCATTTTTAGGTAAACATACAAGTCAGACAGTGGTAGCACTCGCCCTTAATCTGATCACGTGGCAAGCAGGGTCTCTGTGTGTTAAAGGACATACTAGGGAACAGCCAAGCGTGGTGACACACGCCTTTAATCCCAGTACCAACCATAGGGACATGGAGGTCTGTAAAGACAGGCAGTAACAAGGAAGTGAGGTAACTGGGCTAAGAGACAATGAGAGGGCAGAACAGCAAGGCAAAAAAAAGCCTGGGTAAACAAGAAGTAGCTCTCTTGGGAAACTACAGTGGCGTGGTGAGTTAAGGCTAGCTGGTATCTCTCACTATTTCCCTGATCTCTAAGGCTTTCACCCCTATATTTGGCTCTGTGTTTCTTATTTAATAAGACCATTTAGAAATTCGTCTACAGGAAGTAAATAGACAATCTCTTTGCTTATTGAAAAGACTAAAAAAGTACATTTATGGAAGAATTCTGTCAAGATAGTCTCATGCTAAACTTGTTTGATAGAACTTCAAGCAGAGAGGAACATATACCAGACTGATGATATGTGTGTGTATATACACATGCAGGAAAAAAAACCTTCTCCCAGTATATGCCCTGCAAATACATGTAATAACAACAACTTTAAAAGATACAGCACAGTGTGTTTTTATGTGTTAGGAAGTCACAAAACTAGGAAAGAGCCATGAGAGGGCTGGGAAGTAGATCATAAAGGAGGTGGAAAATAGAGAGACTAGTGGAATATGTGTAAAAGGAAAGCATAAGGAGGGTGTGGTGTTTGGATAGATATGGCCCCCATAAAAGAATGTGTTTGAATGCTTGGCCCATAGGGAGTGGCACTATTAGTATGTGAGGCCTTGTTGGAGGAAGTGTGTCACTGTGGAGGTGGGCTTTGGGGTCTCACATATGTTCAAGTCATGCCCAGTGTAACAGGTTTCTTCTGCCGCCTTCAGGTATAGACGGAGAACTCTCAGCTCCTTCTCTGGCACCACATCTGCCTACATACCACCTTGCTTCCCACCATGACAATAATGAACTAAACCTCTGAACTGTAAGCCAGCCCCAATTAAATGTTTTCCTTTATAAAAGTTGCTGTGGTCATGGTGCGTCTTCACAGCAATAGAAGCCTAACTAAGACAGAGAGCAAACTGGGAGAAGAAAGGGAACCAAATAAGGAGAGAGGAACAACTGAGAACAAAGCATAATGACACATGCCATTATTAATTTAAATCCAATACTTTGTTTGCTAATCTAAATTAATTTGCTAATCAATTAATTTTAAAAAGACATGTTACAGTAATTTGTGAGTAGTTGCAGACAGCTTAGATAGGGCCTCTTTCTTTCTTTTTCTTTTTTTTTTTTTTGGTTTTTCGAGACAGGGTTTCTCTGTGTAGCTTTGCACTTTTCCTGGATCTCACTCTGTAGACCAGGCTGGCCTCGAACTCACAAAGATCTGCCTGCCTCTGCCTCCCGAGTGCTGGGATTAAAGGCTTGCACCACCACTGCCTGGCTTAGATAGTGCCTCTTGGTGGATAATAGGATTATGCTCCCACTACTCATGCCTAGGGTGCTTCTTAACTCTTCCTTTACTGAGCTACCCATTCCCAGCCCCTGCCAGATTATAACCCATTCGATTTCTTGACATCAGAGACCATCAGAGCCTTCTTAGTCTTCTACATCTTTTGAAAGACATACCAAAATGTTTAGAGAAAGAGCCATCATTATGAAAAAGAGCTAAATTTCAAACAGTAGAAATTTAGACTTAAGTTTCAATGGTAACCTACAACACTTTTTTCATAGATAAGATCTCTAAACAACTGCAACTCACTCCGTGTGTCCTTGGAAAACATTCACGGAGTGGATGGAAGGGTCCCTGAAATCCCAAAGACGGAAAGTTGTGTCACGGGAAGAGGTCACCACGAGCCGCTGGGTGGGGTGAGTGCAACAGTGTGTTAACTCCTGGTCATGCCCTACAACCAAATACAACAAAAATACAAGGTCATCCACCTGCAGACATACAATTAGAGTAAAGCTGTTTTAAAAACACAAGAATCAAAAATATCCATCATCTTTACAGATACCAGTAATAGCTGATGGAAAAGTAAACCTTAAGGAATTACTTAGTGGTATGGAAGGTTGTCCTTCAGATGCCTGAAGTCATTTCAGCTATCCACATAAAAAAATGAGTAGGGAACTACATACATCATAACTCAACTTCTGGTCTTAACAGTTAGAAGGTCAGACAAATCACTTTAACAGGCTGAATGAAACAAAAATAACTTCTAATGGTATAATTTGTGGGCCCTTAGTACAACATCTTGTCTTGCATTTGGACAGAACCTATAAATACATCTTTCTATAAATGGGATATACAACAGACCAAGAATTCCACATATGTAACTAAGGTCCCTAAATCATTCATCTTTGTGTTAAAGAAAGGCTGTCCTCAGTGGCCTAGTCTAAACAGCTAGAACCATTCAAAGGGCCAAGGTCCTCCCAGAAGTTAGAGAATCCAGGGCAACAGAGGCATGCTCCCGCTGGCCTAGAAGCCAGCAACCTGCTATGTGGGAAGACGCCTTTGGTGGGAGCCCTGGATGCTCAGGACAGACCCTAACTGACTACTAGTAAGAAAGTACAACTCCAGTCACATAGCTACAAGACACTGGATGAATTTTCCCAGCAACCAGTGAGCACAGAAGAAGACTACAAGTTCCAGAGGTCCTGCCCAAGCCGCACCTTCACTTCAACCAAACAGACCCTCACAGCTGAGCAGCAGCTACCTTGGACATAGAAGCTTGACAAGGAAACCATCAAGGTAATAGATCCCTGCTTTTTAAGTGTGTTTAAAAAAAAAGAAAAAAGAAACTGTCAAAGAGAAAGAGAAAACTAATACAGCAATCATATTTCAAATATTGAAATACTGCATGCTACTGTTAATCTCCTGAAGAGAAAACAAATTTAGCTATGAAGAGTTCTATTAATCAGAAAGGATCTCCAAAAATGACAACCACATAGCCAATAGCACTAAACAAAATCCTGGCCTGGAAGTAATTTGTAAGCACAGACATAAAAACAGCCCAACTAGAAAGAATTTCAGATGTTCACAGCAAGATACCTGTCAGAGAATGAACAAGTTCAGATGTCTCCACATCATACAGGTTGGCAGTTCTGTCCCATGAGGCTGTCACCACTTGCTTCCCACCAACCAGCCAGTCAGCAGCAATAACCACACCCTGATGGCTTTTGAGAGATGTCAGTGGGACTCGGACAGTAGGGCAGTCACTGGACACGTCTCCATCAATGTCAGGCTCATCTTTATCAGAGCACTCTATTTCATCTTCACCAGAAATTTGTTGCTAAGGGTAAAAATCAGAAAAGAAAGACTTTGTAGGAATCTTGAGTTTTTTCTGACATAGCTACACCATTTTATCTTTCTAGATTTAATACCATTAGGGCCAATGCAATTACAGTTTCTGATACGGTGCTCAAGGAATGCTTTCTCAATGATAAGGCCTGGCTATAAAAGGAAGGCCAAATATCCTGGAAAATATTAAAGCCACTATGGCATCAAAAGAACTAAAATTCATTTTTAATAATCAATAAAATGGCAAATAAAGCAATTTTCAACATTTTCATTTTTATCACTTATTAGAAATACAATATGAAATTAAATAAATACATAGAAGTCAATAATATGTCACAATAAAAAAGCATTTTAATTCATAGGAGCCTGTTTAAAATATTTTAAAAACTTTAAATTATAATAACTTAGAATTCCATTGTTCTATCAATGAGAGATCACTTGATTTTTCTGTATCAATGAAATCTTTTATTAAAAGCCAGATAATGTAAAAGTGTAACAAGGCAGTCTATACGCCAGTTCTTCAAGAAAATGTTTATTCATTTGATAAATGTTGATAAACAGACAGTGCTGTTTATACAGCAGAGAAGGAGACAGAGGACATCTGTCATATGTAAGATGACACTCTAAATGATAAGAATTCTAACATAAACACAACTGGCAAAGTTCCTGTCCTTACAGGAAAGACTACACACACTCACAAAACTCACATATGGACTAGTGTAAGAATGAATGTCATGTGTATGTACATACTAGGATGAGAACATGACACATGAACAAAATACCAAGGAAGTATGTCATCTGTGTCATCTGCATTCACATGGTATGGAATGCACAGCATATACAATCAGGTAACAGTGAGTTCTGTGAAGAAAATAAGATGGGGGTAGAACAGACAGACAGCTGAAGGGCTGCTGTCTTACACAGAATTACTGAGGAAAGACTAACAACTCAGACCAATTGCAGAGAACAAAGAAGGGTATGCAGATACTGAAGGAAACAGCATTCCAGGCAGAAGGAACAAGTATAAAAGGACACAGAGACAGAGGTGGTGCTGTGAAAAACCTGATAGACCATGGAAAGGACTCTGTGCTCTTTTCTGCATGTGGTGGAAAATCATCACTCCTAAGCAGAGACATGTTATGACCTAAATCAACTGCTAAACACAGGAAAATGAATGGAGGCTGAAATGAACTAGACTGTATCATCCACAAACTCATATGCTAAAGCCCCAACCCCAGGACCTCAGAATGTGAACCTAGTGAGGAAAAGGCCCATAAGAGGCAATAAATTCAAATCAGGCTGGGTGTAGGACCTAGTCCACCATGACTTACATACTGCAATACAAAATTACAACAGAGACATATACCAGAGAAAGATCATGCGAGGGCAAAGTGAAAGGGCGACCATCTGCTAGCCAAGGACAGAGGCCTTAGAATAAACTAATCATTCTGCTACCTTGCTCTTAGACTTCTAGTCTACAGACTGTGATAATATAAATTTGAGGCCGAAGCCACCTGTCTCAGGCAGCACCAAGGAAAAAATAACTACAGGAAAGAGAAATCTAGGTGTGGGTGGTAGTAATGAAGGTGAGAAGAAAGGCTGATTAATATATCCTCTCGGGAAAGTTTCACAACTTGCCAACAGATATCCACATGAATTACACACACACACACACACACACACAATTTGAAGACAATTTAAAGGTATATGGTCCAAACTACTAAGTGAATGACAACAGTACAAAGTGAGATGAACAACAGGATAAAGTAGCATGTTAGAAGGAATGTCCAGAACCCAGTAGCAAATACAGGACTGGTAAGGGAGATACTAAAAGAGATGACAAGTGAAGTCTGGAGTTAAGAGGAAAGTTGGTATGCAAATTTTGAGACCCACAGTAACAGCTGGTCCTTAAAGCCATAGATGCTGAGTGAGACCAACTAGGACTAGTATAGGAGAACAACAAACAGATGAGCAGCAGACTCACACTTACACCAGTGGGTAGAGCATCAGAGAGGCACCCAACAAGATTTAAGGGAAGGAAGAAAGAGGAGGAAAGGGCATCTGTTAGAATTCCAAAAAGTAGCCCTGGAGTCTGTTGGATGAGCAACCACGAGGGCAATGATGAGGAACTGATGACTTAAGATGGAAAAGAGTGAATTCACATGCCACTTCTGAAGATGCTGATGTGGGAAGGAAAGTCAGTGGGGTAGGAGTTCTGGATGGGCTCTGGGACAAATGTGTGGTGCTGATGCTAAGAACCATTCTAGGGACAGAAAGAAGCACTGCAGAAACATCATTAGGAAGAGAGGAAGTAGAACTCTAATGATGACAACAAGGAATTATCAGACTATGCTAACATCTGCTAAAAGTGCAGAATGCATCAAAGTTACACAGGGTAGTGTAACTCTTCAACAATGCCACATGTGAGTGACATGTGAAGGAAGGGGAGCTTGGGGACGACAGGTGCAGCCTGGGAAAGAAAAGAATGTGGTAACTATAAAGTGCTAAGCATAGCTGTTTTCAGTATGGGCTAGAGTACAGAAGGAATATAAAAACTAAGCCTAGAAAGGTTTGCAAAGAGAAACCAGAACAGACCCTGTAGTCTAGGATGTAATAGCTCATACCTATAATCCCTGCACTGTGGAGGCTGGGGCAAGGCTACCATAAAATCAAGGCCAGGCAGAGTTAAATAGTAAGAGCCTGTTTCAAAAGCAAATAACAGGAGAAGGGTAGGGGAATCCCAACAAAGAAAGAACTTCATCTCAAAGGCAAAGGGGGAGTTATCTGAGGTATGAGCATGTCCATTACTCTAGAAAGATGGCTCCTGATGAACTATGGAAAAGGAGCTATGGTGGGCAGCCACTAGATGAGACTCAACTGGTTAAAGAAATTGGGAGCCTGGAAATCTGTGGAAAGGTAAGAGGTCAGCAAAACCTTTTCCCTTCTGCATGAGATGAGAGCTTCGTTCCCAGGATATGCTATTCAATAGAAGAATGACTCCTGGCAGATACACATACCAAGACAGGAAGGGCTGCTACAATCACAGGAAATGCCTGATGGGAAGACTGCAGCACTGCAGTAGCTCTGAGCTGAGTGTCTAGATGCCTTCTGTCTCTGCTGCTACTCATAAACTGTTCAGAAGGCCTTGGTTCCATGTCACAAGGCTTCCCAGCTCCCACGTCTGCACCCACAGAATCTTGCACTGCTGTACCCGTGCTGCTATACAGTTCTGGATGGCTCTGTGCACAAGGATCTCTTTAACTAGGCGATGAACATGGCTCCAGCAAAGAATATGGAATGTGACAACTGACACACGTCTTGTCTGTCTTACACTTCCTAGGGAACTACGCTCAATGGTGGATATCTCTCTTGTACACTACATAACAGCTTCCCAGGACACAGAAAAGATTGAACAACTGAATTCTTAAGATTTTGTGGAGTAGCTAGGAACAGAGTAGGGAGACAAAAGAGCATATCACAAAAATTCTAAACTCCATGTCAGGTGTGTTAACTGCTGGACTCCTGACATACAACAGTGAACACAATAGGCTTTTACTTTAGGGAAAAAAAAAAAGAGTAAGAAATAAACACCTAGATGTAGGATGGAGCTACCTCCTCAGACAAGCAACACAGAAGAAAGGATTTGAGTGTCAAGACCATATAACATAGTTTGGGCCATGTGTAATTTTAAACACATGTTCCACTGGAGAGACCACACAAAAAATAGGCTCAAAAGGGCCCTGAAACCACATGTTTTAGAAGGTGAAATGATATACGTTAATTCTGGAGAGCAGAAATCCATGATGAAGGTACCAACCAGTTCATGTTCTGGTGGAAGGGCTTTTCCTGCCTGGCAAACAGCTGCCTTTTGTGTAACAGTGAAAAGAGAAAGCAGTCCCTCCGGTGTCTTAAGGACACTAATATTATCAGATCAGGGCCCTACTCTGTGTGTTCATTTAACCTGAACTACTTTCTTAAAGATATTACCTCCAATTAAAGCCACATCAGCATGCAAATTTGGGAGTGACATAAATACCCAATCCATAACATTCTAACCCTGGGCATCCAAATTACAGAGCCTTCTTACACTGAAAAATACATATTCTACCTCAAAACATTAACTCATTCCAACATTAACACTAAAGTCTATAGTACAGTCTTAACAAAATACCATCTAAGGAAGGTCTGCATGAGAATCAAGATACAATTTATCCCCAGGCAAAATTCCTAACTAGCTATGGACCACAGAAAACAAGCAAATTATATTTATCCAAATACAATACTGAAGACATACAAGACAAGCAATTCTATTCCAAAAGGGGAGCAAAAGAAAAGGAGGAAAGAAAAACGGGTTTCAAACAAACCCCAAATCTAGAAAAGCGAATTCCATTAGATCTTAAGTCTCAACAATAATCCTCTTAGGATCTGTGCTCTACCTTTTAGAACCACTAAGGAAGCTTCCTCACCATGACAGCTAGCTAGGCAGCCTCCCCCTCTGCTATGGCACCAGGCTGTGGCATCCTGCCCCCCAATCCCCATTGCCCCAAACCAAAGAGAGGCCATATATACTGGCACATGCTTGTAATCCCAGCTCTAGGGACGCCGAGGAAGAACACAAATTCAAGGCCAGCTTGGGTTGGGTTACAATGAAATCATGTCTGTTAAAAAGAAAAAAGAAGAGTAGAAGGAAGAAAGTAAAGCAAAGAGGCAGGGAGAATGAAAACCAAGAACATTTTCTGCCCTTTGCAAATGAGGAAAAGACAACCTCAGGCCTGTGGTAGGAGTGGACAGCCTTGGCAATTTCCAAGTTACTTTCAGATCTTTGTTCTCTGTCCAAAGGAAGACACATATTCATAGCCAGGCAGTTCCATTTTCTGGTGCTTAAGAGAACCCCAGCACTCTGATAGACTTCCTCCATCTCATCCTATGTTCTGTTCCTTTCCCCACAGCAGTATAACTCTTACCTCTGTTGCTAGCGTCTGCTGAGGTGGCTGATTAAACTCACAGTTTACATCTACACTAATCTTTTAAAATGTAGGTCAGTTAAGCCACATCCAACCATACCAAATACTATCAGCTTATTCTAAAATTTGCAAATATCCAGAGTCCTCCATGAACAGACCAACAGCAAACTGTCAGAGTAACTGAACATGCTTACACTAGTGTCGGCAACAGGCTGAGGTGTTGGAAGCTGTACCACGTATCTCCAAATATGAGCAGTCTGATCTCCAGAAGCTGAAGAGACAAATGGGGGAAGATTATCCACTGGGAAAAACATGCATAAAATGTGCTCTTTCCTACACTGTGGCCAAACATCAATCATGCTTTTCTAACTTAGTGATCACTTAGTAAAATGGACATACTTTATTTAAATAGTGATTTCAGACTGTACAAGGCTATAAGAATAGAACACATGTACAAAATTAGGGCTGCAATTACTAAAGAAAATATTTCCCCTTTCATCTTAGAAAAACTTTGATGGTTAAGGAAAAATAGAGATTTTATTTTTAATCTATGTAATAAATATTCTATTATATTACACTTGTGACTATAACAGTCTGAGATGTTTCAGGAAAGGAAATGATACTTTCATCCACTCATTATTAATAGGACTTTACAATGTGCCAGGTATTACTTACTATGTTACTATTAGCATTACTTCTTTGTGTTGCTTTCCTATTCCTCTTCTTTCTAGCAGAGGTTTGTAAGAAAATGCTCTGATTAGGAATGGGCCCTCTTACACTCCACAGTGGTACTCTCAGCCCTCGCCAAAGTGGTCTGCTTTACATCTTTCTCTCCACTGCTGCAAAACTTATCTAAAGAAGTTACCATGAACTGATAGTGAATTTGTTATGGCCAAACTCAACTGATGGTCCTGACTGACCAGTTTCTCTTCAAATCAACACTATATAAAAATTGCAGTCTAATTTTTCTTTTCTCCTTTATCTGTCTCAAAGTTGGTATTAGTTCCTTTTTCAGATGGGACTTGCTTTCACCACTCCTTTCTAAGCCTTTGGTTTATATCTAGACATATCCAGCTGCCACTAGTCTAGTGTCTTTCCTCTCTACTAATCATACAATAAACCTTCAGTGTCTTCTCCACTTTAACTTCTCAGATATGTATTAAGGTACATACTGGCTATAATCATCTAGGACTACGAAATGATTTAGGGTAACTTTCCTTCCATATCCCTCTCACATGTGAAAAGTCTCTGACCAAAAATAGTAATCACTGCACACCACATATTGAAAGTACTCATGCTGGGCTCCTTCTTAAATCCTTCCACCTGCACAGAGCACCCTTGTCATCTCAACGTGTATACTCTATACTGGGCTCAGCAGAATCTGGTCCATGGGGAAAATGCAGGCACTTCCCCATTTTTGTAAATGAACAGTCATGTCTCTTCACCTGCTACAAAAGCAGGATAGAGCAGGGATAGATGTCATACAGTCTGTCAAAGACAAATATACCTACTAACTGGTCTTTTTCAGAAGCCTGGCAACCTCTGGCCCTGGCCCATCAAAGCCAACACATGCAGATTATCACCTGTATCCCAAAACATTTGACTCCACAGCTATGTAACAATTTTGTAGAAATAATCCTCAGTACAAAAGGCTACCTTCCAAAAGCAACAAATGAAGCTATGTTTTTAAAGCCAGTCTAAAATGTGATACACACAAGCTACTACAGCTTAGGTAAATTACCTAGAAAGGAATGAAAATAATTCATAAAATTTCTACTAAATATTGTCTAACTTTCTTACGTGCTATGGATACCTGATAGTACTAACAAAAGAATATACAATTTATAACTGTTTTAAGATTAATAATAATTTCATTCAAGAAAGGAAAAAAATCAACATACCAGTAAGAGCCAACTGCTCTGAGGGATGAAATTTTATAGAATTTACTGCAAAATAAAAATTTTACAAAAACAGGTTTAAGATAATAAAACCATGTTTTTAATATTTATTAGCTATTATATTACAAAGTTAATTGTAAATTTTAAAAAACTATGATAGTTCATTAGCTCCTCTGATTCAATTAAACTATGAATATATGAATATACTGAATAATATGAACAAAGGTATAATAAAAAAAAACTAAAGTATGAACCACCTTGCTAAATGGCAAGACATATAAGAAAGAATATTAACAATCCACTTTTATGAACAGGCAAGTAATTTAGAGTTAAACAAAGAAAATGAGGTTATGACAAGAAGCACAAGCAAAGTGTAGTGTGGAGACATTGCCCACTAGCCTCATCCTGCTCCTGCCCAGGTTACAGAAACCCTGATCTAGTCCATGACAAATGAGACCCCAGGAATGAATTCCAACCAGACTTAAAAATGGAAACTAGGTTACTGTCCTCCCATTTTCTTATCCACATTCAGGATACTCAAAGTTAAGTTTTGGCAAGTGTTTTCTTAGGAAGTTTTCATTGTCTTAATAAAGATCATAACATAAGCCAAAGAGTAGACTCCCAGGGCCCAGTATCCCTTCTTCCTTCCTTCCTTGTATTCAGATAGACTATCTTAATGGGTAGCCAGCAAGGTAACAAGCATGAGCCCAGCTTAATGAACTGGTCACATACTAAAAAGATTCTAGGCCCATCTCCCTACCTAGGACTTTCCTAAAGCAAACCCTAGGTTTTAGAATGGACTAAAACCTCGATTAGTCTGGCCAGGGAGTTGAACTCAACTCATCTTAAGAAGAATCAACCTTCATGTCCCTGCCTTGTAAAGAAAATGCATATCCCTTAGACAGAATGTTGTGGAAATTCTGCCAAACTTCAAAAAATTATCCACTAGTGAAATTGTATTAGCTACACCTTTAAAATTATGTTTTACTAAGAAACTATATAAAAAGAGAATTCTATTTACTTTTAATACTAAAATACAAATAACATAGAATAGCTAGTAAAAATTGCTGTTATAAGTAATAAACATAAGCTACAATGCTAAAAATAAGCAAATATATTTTAAAAATAAATTAGGAGTAAGAGGCCTGGAGAGACGGCTTAATGGTTAAGAGCTCTTACCGTTCGTATAGAGAACTCAGATTCAGCTCCCAGCATCTAAACGGCTGTTTACAACCTGCTATAACTCTAGTTCCAAGAGATCCAACACCCTCTTCTAAGACCTTTCGGCACCAGGCACACATTATGGTGCATATAGATTTTTCAGACAAAAATAATACACATAAAATAAAAATATATCTTTTTAAAAAAGACATGGAGAATACAACACATGTTCTACAAAATTTTATATTTTTGAGTCCCTAGTAAAATACTCTGGACACTGTATTTATAAACTAAGAAAAGACTAGTAAGAAAGGGACAAAAGAAGAAGAGTAGCAAGAACAGCTAGCTATTGTATTACAAAGTTTGAATATTGTAAAGTGAGAGAAGGTGCTAAGAAAAAGGTGGGGGGTCTACAACTCAGAGCCCTAGCCTTTGAGGAGATCACCAAGATGTCAGGAAGGTGCTGAATTAAATGAGGATCCACTCATGGGTGTGGCTTTGTTTGTACAAGATAAAGGTGACATTGAGTCTATAAATGTGAGCCTAAGCTGAACTCCAACGTGAGTGGAGATATTCTCATGAGTAATACACTGTGTCCCTCTCTTTGGCTACCAAACTATCACCTTTTTTCCACTGGAAGAATTATTGTGTTTTAACAGACATGCAGGAGTCCATCTGAAGCTGACCTCCAAAAACAAAAGAGGCTTCCACTCTATATAAATACCAAAGGAATGAATCTAGGGATAAAAAACTAAGGACTGGAATGAGTGGGGATCTTACATACCGGGGGGGAAAAAAAGAAAAAAAAAAAAGACTCTTTCAAAAGTGAGGATCTTTTAAACCCCATTTTCTTCAGGTGAGACTTAGCCAAAAAAAAAAAGTTTCTGTAAGAGAATGGAGGCAACAGGGAGCCCAAGTCCCTTCCCTAGGAGACTGTCTTATCATTAAATACACATTATGTTCTAGCCTTTGTCCTGTTGATTTCTATGAATTGTTAATATGGGCACAGGCACAATGGAGAAGAAAAAACGCTCACACACATCATGCACACATCACGCACGTGCTCATGGACCTAAGTGCCCAATAACAAGGCTATCCATCAAAACTAAGGGAACAGTGATAACTGGCAGATGAGAGGAATGAACAGGTTGGCAGTCTTGCACAGAGACTGGATGAAGACATTCTAGGTGGAAGAAATTTCTAAATGTTTGGGAGGAAAATACAAAAATGAAATTTGATCAAAACAGTGTTAATACCTAGGTATAACTGAAGAGGCAGAAGAGAGTTACTGTAAAATATAAACTACAGACCCAAACACACAGTCAGTGGGAACATCCTTTATTTTGCCTGACTGAAGTATTACACATTAATCTCTAACACATGGTTTATAATAAATAATTATAGTTACACAACATAGACTAATATGTAGCACCAGTTAAGTATTAAACTTTTTACCTTTATTACTCATATAAGGTAAAGGACAGTTTATCTAGTCTGACTATATTACATGTCTCCCAACCACCAAAATATTAAAATTTTATATCATAAAACTTTTTAACCAATATAGTTGATATTATGAAAAAATTTAAAAAGGAACCAGAGAAACACAGCTTCTGATTAGTGTGCTCATTTAGGTAAATGCTTACCTGAGCCTACATGGCCAGCATATTTGACAAGACATTTGCCAGTCTCTATGCTCCACAACAAAGCCGTGTGATCTACAAGATGAAGAAGTCATAACTTAGACATCACTAATTTTATAATTTCTTTAAAAATAAAATAATATTCTAAAAAGTGGTAAGTCACATCACCTTAACAGGTACTTTTAATTTAGTTTTATTTTATGTGTATGGGCATTTTTGCCTCCATGTATATCAATGTATGCAGTACCCTTGAAGGACAGAAGAGGGTACTGGATCCATTGGGACTAGAGTTAAAAGACAGTTGTGAGCCACCATGTGGATGCTAAAAATCAAAATTCGAACTTGCGTCTCTGGAAGAACAGCCAGTGCTCTTAGCCCCTGAGTCATCTCTCCAGTCCCCCAAACAGTTCTTGCAACTTTGATTCTATTCTGTACAATTCAATTACCCTAAGAAAAGTGCTGTGACTTGTCTGAAGCCACAGAACTGGACAAGGACAACTGGACTTGATATTGTAGTGGACCATTTCACCGAGGCCATCATGTGTGAAACTAGCATACAGAAATCATTTATATCATAGATATATTATTTTATCCTAATATTAGAGCTTTCCAGAACATCTTGTAATTCTCAAATTCAATTAGCCTCCAAATCCACTTAAATTATATGAAATGATGGCTGTTCCTTTGGACTTTTTTCTCTCACAAGCATTAAGGGGGGAAAGGGAGAATTAAAAAAAATTCTAAGAAGAAATAGTAGCCAATTATTCAAAGGAAATTTCAGAAATATCAGAAGTCACCCCCCCCCTCTTTTTAACTAATACTTTCAAACCATCCAAGATGTTTAAGAATGAGCACAAGTGCAAACAGGAAAGAAACTCTCAACACTCTAACTAGGTTTCTTGTGTCTCTTTTACTTTTAAAAATCAGAATCCAGGCCAGGTGGTGGTGGTGCACTCCTTTAATCCCAGCACTTGGGCAACAGAGGCAGGCAGATCTCTGTGAGTTCAAGGCCAGCCTGGTCTACAGAGCGAGATCCAGGAAACCCTTTCTCAAAATACCAAAAACAAAAAACAAAAACAACAACAACAAAAGTGCATCCCCCTCTGCAGAGCAGCCTCCTGTGACAATTCCACAGTGTAAAGAATATGCACTTTTCAGTTGCTAGCATAACCCTTCCCCTTTACCGCTGGGAGAAAAATGACAAACCTGCCCCAAATCAGAAGCACACTTGGCCTGACCAGGAACAAGGCCAATAAAAAACCACCTAACGTTTCAAAACTCTCCCACCTATGCTGCTTCTACCATTCAAATACAGACACGCTCACATAACTTAGTTGAAGCCAGGGATCTACTGCCTCAAAACCAGGAGTCCAGCCTTGGCTGTGACATCTACCCATGGGACTACTACAAAGGACTACAGGTCTCAGGAGAAATGGGTGCTCCATGCCAAGGCAAAAGCTTTTCCTTTTCTTTTTCCTTCTTTCCTCTTCATTTCATTTTTGTTTGAGAGACAATATGACAGGGCTTTATATCACAGCCCATGCTCGCCTGGAACTTGAGGTCCTCCCGCCTCCAGCTCAAGCGCTGGGCCTTTGGCATATACCACCACACCTGGATCCAAAAGCTTTGGTTTCATAACTCTTGCACCACACTTCATGAGTTATCAACCAAAGCCACATCTTAACAAGCCAGCTGCAACAGTGTCTGGCTCACCGGCAGACGCTGTCCCAAGAACCACAGGCTGTGTCTTTGCAACACTGACATCCCAGATACCATCCCTGTGGCCAATATACTCCTTCACAAGCTGGCAGATGGCCCTTGATGTGGTAGTCTTAAAGCTGGAGACAATCTAAATTGAGGAGAAAAGAAGCACTTTTAAACACTTACTGAATTAAATTTCTCTAAGTTAAAAAAGGCAAAACAGCACAAAGATGTCTTGAAAATGTGTAAGTAATTTAACAGGATATTGTAAACACTGACAGAATATAATACAAACATGAATAGAACTGAGATGCCTCGCACAATAAGGCTGCCCTCATTCAGCTCATGATCAGAAGCTTCAGAAAATTCTCCCCACTCCACTAGTGCACAGGAGTCAGGCATGTAACGTCTCACTGAAGAAGAAAGGCACCACAGGGCCTCTCAAGTCATTCTTCCCCAAATCTCCATCACCAAACCAAGTTCTCAATCTTTAAAACACATATACACACACCAAGAGAGAGTCAGAGAGAGAAAGACAGACAAACAGAGAGAAAGAGACCAGACAGACAGAGACACAGAGAAATAGATATGAAAAGGTTGAGGGAAAAAATACCCCACACTACGAACACTAAAGTGTGTGTTCACAGAACTTTCATTTTTTTCCTGAATTTGATCATTTTACACCAACCACATATCAGAACAAAAAAAGCCCATGCTGTAAGAGGAATCAAATGACCACACTTGTAGCAGATGAAGCGGTTTGTTAAAGACTGTTTATTGAGCACTTGCTTGAAGCCACGTGCCATGCTAGATGAAGACAGAGCTGAGAGATACAAAGGTCTTTTAGAAGCTCATATTCTAACGGGAAACAGACTTGAGATGATACAGACAATGAGGAACACACAGTAAGGTACTGGTCCATATAATGACACATGTAACAATTCTCATTTCCCTCATAATGAAGACTATAAAGTGAGGAAAAAACTAAATGCAAAAATTTCTTTAAACTTTGATCATGAAGCTGCTCTTAGATAAATGAAAACATTTCAACTTTTAAGTAAATCAGAAAAAAAATATAAAGAATAATGGATCTATAAATCTATGTAAGAAAAAATGAAAACAAAATTAATGGATTCATACAGCTTGCCTTCTACAATGATTCCGCAGAGCCTAGGACATGTATACAAATTTACTCTTATATAAACATATGCAGACACAATCTGTTACATTAATTATTTATGTGCTTTCAGCTTATCCCCAACACAGTAAAGACAAAAACAAAATGATTAGTTAAGAGACTGAAATTTTACAAATGATATAAGCCAATTCTTTTTAAATTGGTTTAAATTTTACAGAAAATAGAAAATAACTTGTTCAAATCTCAAACCCATTATTGTCATCTTTCTAAATGCTAGTCTCCCTCCTAAAATCAACAAGAGTATCCATCTCCATATGTGCTTGTGCTTACAGAAAACACCACTGAGATGTCAAATAGTACTACATTTTAGAGGGAGAGAAGTTACAGGTCACATAAAACTTAACACCATCCTAAGTGGTGGTAAATGTCATTTTCCAACTCTCTCAACATTTCTAGTATAAGAAACTACTGAGTCACATTTCTTACCTACCCCATTCAAGGATAGAGTGGAAGAGGCACTACCATGGGAATACAACTGTATACTTCAGAAACAGAATAATATGCTTTTCATGAATACCATGGCATACAATCTCACATGCCACTTCCATAATGCTCATTATGCTTAAAAAAAAAACAAAACAAAATAAAACACTGACTTAAGCCAGTCATAATGGTGCATGCCTTTAATCCCAACATTCAGGAGACAGAGGCAGGAGAGAGGCAGGAAAATCTCTGTTAAGTTCTAGGCCAGCCTCATCCACATAGTGAGTTCCAGGACAGGCAAGACAACAGAGAGACCCTGTCTCAATTTTAAAAAAAAGCACTGACTTGGTCAAGATTATAAAGAGATCCAACGAAACAACTGAATTACTTACAAGGAACATTCGGACAGAACAACAGCAGAATAAAGCAATGGCATCATGTTTTCCTGACATTCTAAATCAGTTTAACTACAACACAAATAGACTAAAGCACTTTAAAAGCAAATCAGAAAGGCCCTTTTCCACTATAAAAAATAATTTCTAAAGAAATATGCACACATCTCCACCGGTTTCTTTAAAGTAGTTTTCAGGGTAGACTGCCTTCCCCCACAACCCCACCCATAAGCATTAGCAATCAGTCATGAGCAGCCCAGGGGAGGGAAAACCTCTCTGGGTTTTCTTCATACACTTCTGCGCTCCCACTGTCTCACCAAACATGCTACTTGCCTTTCATGGCTCTGAGTCACAAGGAGGGCAAGTAATGAATCTAGACTGTAGCATGTTCTTGTTGCATTCGTGCTTAGCTTTAATACCAAGAATCCATGCTGTGGTACAAATCAGAATACATCGTTACCAAATTAGTTCTTCAATTTTCCGATGTCTTGTGTTTCATTACTTTTTAAGATGAGTACATACAGTGTACAAACTGCTGAGAAGTCCATTAGGAATATGCTTTTGACATAGTCTAATCCTAAAATGACTGCTGTTAAATAGTTCTAATATATTGTGAAAGCAAAATACTATTGTGCATGCCCTTACCTTTGTCCAAACCTTTTTTTAATTGCTCATGGTAAAAGACTGCTATATATAAGCATATCTTCCTCTACTTCAGAAATAACCAGAAAGTTTTGAATCCTAAGACCATACATTATATACACAAAATTGTAAGCATCAGAACAATCTATTTAATTCAAGATAATGTAACAAGAAATGAAGAACATAATTTTACACTTCATTTTGAACACTGAAATTAATCACAAATTTCAAAACTAGGGTGAACTAGACATTACAACAAACAAAAATGCAATGAAACAGCAATTTACATTCCAGATGCTATCAAAGTACACAATAGAAAACGTCAACAATTCCCATGTTCTCTTCTAAATAATGATTACCAAGAATTTTTAAATAAGAGAAGGCAGAAAGGCTAGACTTCGCCTTTTAACTACAGTTAACCTCATTGTTCCTGCCAAATAAATGACTGTCAGCCCAAGACAATGAATTGTAAAAATAAAAAGCTGGTAATATTTATGTAATCGTAGTACAAACTTCAAATTTTCCCCTCACATTCAACCCAATAATGTACATTCACCAAAATTAGGTAATTAATTTATCTTTTATATATTCAAAATACTCCAAATTAGAGATATATACTATTACCTCAAAATACTGACAATTATATAGTAATTTTCCAAACAAGTAAATCCTTGCCACTTCAAGTCCATACTAGGCACTTTAAAAGGAAAACCCTTGACTGTCCCTCCATGTCTCAGAAGCACACCCTCACTTTCTTCTTGTACTTAAAATATTGAAAAATAATAATGAAAATGTAACTTTAGCCCACACAGAACTTCACTCCATATAGTTATCTATTATCTATCTCTGAATCCATATACTTTTTAACAAGCCAATTAACAATACAAAATACACTGTTTTTCTAAAGACAAAAAATTACTAATGCATAATATATTGATCTCACTGAAGTTAGTATCTAAGTTAGTATCTAAGCATCTACATTCTGTAGCCATTTAGCAATGGCTGTTTCTAGAAACCAGACATTTTTCTATTACACATTTCTAACTGGAAAATATGCAAGTTAAAGTACACATCTGCACACCGTAAGCACCACATGACTGGCTCGAGAGCCAGTGCCTTGCATACCTTGCTGGTGGAAGCCTTGTAGGTGGTCTTTAGCTTCTGAGAAAGCTGACTGGTACTGTGACTGGCTGTGGAGACAGAGAATTGACAATCAGCTCAAGAACCACAGCATTGCAAAGTACAGCTATGCTGTAGAAAGGGAAACTTAGATCTGTGCACCCACCAAGTCATAGGGACCACAGCAGAGCTGGAAGAGGGACCCAAGCTCTTTCTCATCTGACTTGTATCTGAATTATGTATTCCAAGTTCAGCTGATAGTAGAGAGCAAATGAGTCGGTGTCTTTCATTAAATCTCAGTTCCCTTGAAAAGTAATCTATGTGCAATACTTTACAAGCATTTGTTTTACCTTTTGTTTTGAGCTGGCCCTTACTCAATTCTGCCCCATCAATCGTTTGTCCTTCACCAGCTAAGCGTTCATTAAGAGTATCAATTTCTCTGCGCACTGGAAATAAAAACATTTTTTAATGTAAAATTTGGTCTTAAGTTCAAACATACTCATCACTTCTAAAACTTACATAAGAACATTGTGAGTTAGGACTGTCAAAAAATGATGTGGAAAAAATCCTAAAAAGCAAGATGATAATAGTTTCCAAACACTCAAACCATCATTCCAGGTATCATTCGAAGAACAAAGTCAGTGCTGGGGATGAAGCTCAGTTAGTGGAGTGCTCACCCAGCACGCACAAGGGCCTGGGTTTCATCCCTGCACCATATATACTGGGTGTGAATGCCTACAATCTCAGCACTTAGAAGGTGGAGAAAAGAGACTCAGAAGTTCAGAGTCATTCTCAGCTACATTTCAAGTTCAAGGCCAGTCTGGACTATATGAGATCCAATCTTTAAAAATAAATAAATGAAAGCTCACTCCTGTGACCCTGTGAAGATGTTACTAATGGGGTCTCAAGCAGACGCCTGCATATTCAAATTCTTATTCAGCACAGCTTCCTTTTTGCTGGTTTCATGCACTTAAAAACACTGATACTGTCTGAAATTCAGTGAAATAATTATAGTTTACTTGTGGATACTGTAACTGAGGAAAAAAATTAGTAATATGACTACTGGTATGTGACACTAGAAAATCTCCACATGAGGATTATGTATAACAAAGATTTTAAAATTCCAAAATGAAAAATTAATAGGAAATGTAGGACTGGGAGTATCAGGGAAGAGAAACATAAAAATGGACCATTACAAGGAACACAGTAACTGAAGATACAGAAAACTATGATTCTCCTGGCTATCAAAAAGGACCTTGGGAGAGGCCTCAGGCATCTACACTGTGAAACAGAGAAGAGACTTGCCCAGGGAAGTAACTGTTTTAAAAGCACCAAGTACTAAGCTGGGACCTGACTTGCACACAGGTCCACCCAGCTCTAGGGCCTACATGCTTGTCAGGATACCATGAAGCTTCCTGGGACTGTAGGATACTTGTCTGACCAAAGTTTAAAACAAGTCAAGGTCATGAATAGGCTAAGGCCAAAGGCTCTATACAGCACCCAGGCAAAGAAACTGGGACTTTATCTTATGGGTACCAAGGAGCCACCAAAACTTCTAAGTGCTAGACAACAAAGTTAAAGTACCTTCCAATATTAGTAATTTTTAAAGTTTATTTTTAACTGGGGGAGGAGGTGCCTTGTGACGTGAATATCTTAAATCACAATAAAAACACTCAAAATATTTCAGTTGCTAAAACTCTGATACTTTAAAAAAAAATCCTTAAAATCAGATGCTATACATAGTACCTAACTTTATTTTATTTATTTTGGTTGTTTTTTTTTTTTTTTTTTTCTGAGACAGGACTTTTCTGTGTAGTCTTGGCTGTCCTGAAACTCACTCTGTAGACCAGTTCTTATATACATACATACATACACACACACACACACACACACATATATGTCAACATGTTTTTGGAAATTTTCAAGAGATGATGAAGTTTATATAATTTATGGTATACTTGATATATGAAAAATGAAATGCATTCATTTTGTATAAAACTGCAGTTTTGATTGGTCATTCTGGTAACCCCCTCAAAGATTCTCAAGGCTTAGCCCTATAACCTGTTAACAATGTTAGCCTACAAGTTCAGGGGTTCTGCAAGTAGGGAGGTCATCCTGGAATAACCAGGAGCTCAATCAAGTCACACCTTCTTAGAACTGAAACAGACAGAAAGGCTCTGAGAGGACATAAGAAAAACCATCACATCACTAAAGGAGATGGGCACATAAGCCAAGGACAGTGATAAGGAGGCCTGTCCTAAAAGTACAATTAACTGCATTCTGTCACCATACAAACAAGCAGCAAATGTTTGTCCCTACAGGCTCCAGAAAGGAAGACAACTCTGCCAGAATTTGACTTCATCCTGGCAAGAATCATGCTAGACCCACAGAACTGTAAGAGAATCTTTTTTACGTGTATGGTTATTTTGCCTGCATGATTGTCTAGTGCCCTTGGAGGTCAGAAGAGAGCATCAGAGCTCCTGAAACTGGAATTACAAACAGCTGTGAGCAGTCATGCGGGTGCTGAGAATTGAACCCAGGACTTCTGGAAGAGCAGCCAGTGCTCTTAACTGCTGAACCATCTCCCCAGTCCCAATAATATGTTTAAGTCAGCATGTTTAACAACAGAATAGAAAATAATAGAACCCATAAATATTATTCTCAAAGATTTCTGGAGAGGTAATCATTTTTTAAATACACTGATAGGAGATACTCACATTCTAAGTTTTCAATGTAAAGATTTTCAAATTCTCTCTCTATCTGACCAAACAGTTCCAGCAATGTACTGCGAACTGAGGAAGGCAGTTTGGAATCCTGTACAAAACAAATATCTTTGTTTAAAATGAATGAATGAATCACTTTAATACCAGGCAACAATTTTTTTCAAAGTAAATTATCATTTATCTTAAATCTTACTTTATAACATCACCTATTTTATTGCTTATACATATATGAAGGTTTAAGAATTTAAAATTTAGCTAGGCATGTAGCTCAGTGAGAGCATGTACTTAGCATGCACTTTGGGTTCAATCCCCAATACTCAAATTTTTTTTTAAGACTCAAGTTTCTACAAAGGAAACAATAACCAAAATGTATTCCTAGCAGAATACAAGATTTAAGAGCAAACATTTTACAAAATAACATAACTTTTCCTTTTACACGTGTGAATACAATTCTCTCTGAAGAAGCCATATAGATTTTTAAAGACTGACTGACAAACCAGAACATCTTGATTGTGGATCTCTAATGTTTTAGACTAAGAACCAAAACCATCTGGAACAGCCATTTACTATCAACCTCTGTAGCGACCTAACATCCTGACTGCTAGGTAAACCTTTTAGAATGCACTGGGCACACCGCAAGCATCCAGCAACCTTAAAGCTGAGAATGTCAGAACACCTGAAATCCACAGCAAAGACTCCCCTTCTCTGCTGTAGCCTGCCTGCCAGATGTCCCCAACAATATATTTGGCCAATGCACTGATACATGTCATTCTTCTGTTATGTGACTCAAAAGATCTTGTACCCTCTTCCACACTAGAGCAAGTTATTCAGGTGAACATAATCTGTGTTCTTAGGCCTTGGTCACATATATTTGACTCAGAGTAAATTTTTTCCCTTTGGAGGAAAAGCTTAGTTTTGCATTGACACAGAGGGAACATGAGCTTACTTTATTCAAAAATTTCCAAATTCATAGAGAAGCAAAGCCATTTCCAAAAGTGAAGCTATGTTACAAGTAGCCTACCACACGCTATTTAAAAACAACAAAAACACTATTTCAATGGGCAATGGGCTATTCACTAATAGAGATCTGCCTCATCACCTAATTAGATCCACTGTGCTTCAACCAAAACAAACTAGTGACTTCCTAAAACTCTATAACTAAGACTATTATGAAGAGAGGAAAAAGAAAATTTTGCCTACAAGAACAAACTGTCTAGTAGTGGAGTCACATCCTCCATACCTTTGCACATTTCCCCTCACTTCCAGCTTCTATCTAAAAGGCAGAGTGAAGAAAACAGGAAGCAACATCTACAACATAATTCTAAGTTAAACATATGAACGCTTCCAAGTCATCAAATAAATTCACAAAATAAGTTACTTTCCTGAACATTATTAATAAATAGAAGACTATTTGATATTTTCTATTCTAATCTCCACAAGGATTCTATCTACATAATTAGCATGTGTGCCCCACCTTTCCCCAGCACAAAAAGTATTTTTCAAAAATAATATTCTCAAATACTTCTATATTAATTTTCCAATATTCAAGTAACATCGGTATAATCTTCAAGTGACTTTTCAAGTTTATATTCAACACCAATTGTTGAGACCTGGTAAGTTGCAAATTTAAAAAATATTCATACACACAATATTTATTAAATTACACTTCAGGTTAACTTCTTAGGACTATAAATTTCAAAAAACAGTGAACATTTCCACAATTTGAGTTTTTCAATAATCACATGTTCTCCCATAAATTTTGTAAACTATTTAAAATATATACATACTGGCTTAAACACTGAATCTGGTAATTTTAACATCTCTCTAAAGAACTTCACACTTACAAATTAAGATATAGAACATTAACCTAATACAGTATCATGGCGATTAACCTTCACCTTTTTTTTGATACTATTCCATAATAACCAAAAGAACACTGCAAAACCCTGTATCCAAAGTGATCACTCCTGTAAATCCAGACTACCGACAGTCAGCACATCTCTATTTTCCCACAGCAGTCCACTTATACCTACCATGCCAGCTGCAGTATCAACACTTACACTTTCTTCCCTCCTGTAAAGGGAAGGTCAGCGCGGCCACTCACATTTCATGCTGATTAGTTCCATTCCAAATAACTTCTGTTAACAAACTGTCTAGCTAACAAGGGAAACTCAGAGAGCCAGGAGAGCAGTACACAGGTCTAGGTTGCTCAGGTGAAAGAACTGTGAATTACCTTTTGAAATGCCTACTGTGAGATACAATTACCACCTTATACTACATCACAATGGAAGACAACACTAAGAACAAATTCACCTCATGTGGGAAGTAACTCTAGAATATGCCAACAAACAAAGTAGAATTTTTCACTGCTAGAAGTGTCAGTAAATCAAAAAACTTTTAAGAACCACTTTAGATTGTTTACCTATACTGTCCAATTAGTAGCCACCAGCTACATATGACTATTTAAATGTCAATGTAATTATGTTCTTATTTAAGCTACATTTTAAATACTAAGACATACCAATCATGTTTAACTGCCTACATGTTACAATAACCTTGGGGCACCTTTATCAAAGGTGATAAAACTTTCCATCAAGGAAATCCTACCACACAGTTGTAGTTTTACTCTCTCAAATGGATGAATTATGTATCAAACCTGAATACCCCTGAATGTGACTATAGTTAAGAGTCAAGATCTTTACTGAAGGGACCATTAAAATGCAGTTATAATGGTGATCCTAATTAATTATGACCAGTGGCCTTACAAGAGGTAAGGAAAACATGCAAAGAGGAAAGATCATGTTGCATGCATAAAGGTAGCAATCACCTACAGCTACAAGTAAGGCCTTAGGAGGTGTTGTATTTTAAAAACTTCAGGAAGGAGACACACCATATAACAGGGCCCACCTGGGAGGTTTATTGAGGGGAGGGATGAGAAGGGAGCAGAGAAGGGGGCAGAAACTGGTCCTTGGGATGAGAGCAAAGGAAGAAAAAGAGATGAGAGGTGTACAAAGCACGCCTTTTATAAGGAAATGTAGTGAATGCTCACATGGGGTGCTCTTAGTGGCTGCAGCTGAGGTAAATACTGTCAGAACCCTAAGAGCAGGCCAATACAGATGCCTGAATGCTAAGAGGAAACCCTTCCATACCTTGATCTTGGATTTCATCCTCCGGAATTATGGAAAAATTAATTTATGTTGTTTAAGCCACATAGTTTATGGTTACAATCATCTAGCAAAGTAAATACTGTCTAAGCTCTTTTTATGATTTTTATATCCCTCACTAGATTAAAATGTAACCTTTTATAGAAAGTAGACAAGGGCAGACAGAGTTGATCCTCTATAGTCACATGATTTACACCTGTAGAGTCAACCAACTGTAGAGCAGAAGCATTTAGGCAAAAGCTAGCTAAGATGCAGCATGCCTTGTAATCCCAGTATATGAGGAGCTGTGACAGAAGGATTCCAAATCCAAGGTCAGACTGGCCTACATACAGGGAGACTCTCTCAAAACAATAAAGGAAAAATATGCATTGTAGCCAAAAAAAAAAAAAAAAAAAAAAGCCTGTAAAAAACGTAAAAAACAACTTGTACTAAACAGGGTGACACGTTCAGCATCATTTCTTAAATACAGTGTAACAATTATTTTCCCACTGTATCAACTGGATATCTACTCTGTGGCAGGCCATAATCCTGTGGGTTTCTAGGTGAACACCTACTGTCCCTATAGAATTTATATACTAGAAGTCCCTTGCAAGAAATTGCTTACACAGTTCTAATGAGATCCAGCATTCATGAAGGCTAATTTCTCAGATGCAAGCCTTTTTATTCTACAGCACTATGGCTGATACAGTCTAATTGTGAAAAAACGGTTACAAAAGTTGTTTTGACTAAATCTCAATTGTTCGATTTTACCAATAAAGACTTAGGAGCTAGATGCTGGGGTAAAAGTCTGCTAGCACAGAAAGGCAGAGAAAGCACCCAGCTGACCTTCCTCCTCCACCGATGTCCCAGAAAGTTCTCTTCTTTCTCTTATGCTGCCTCAAACAAAACTCTCAAACTCAATGTCCCTCCCTTCTCCTTCCTAGTCATCTCCCTATCCATCCTCCTGACTCCCTCTTACTCTCTATGGTTTTTTCTTAATAATCCTATGTTCACTTCCTGTCAACTGGTTGCTTGCTCTGCCGCTTGATCTATGGTTGCCTTTATTTGAACCTGTTTACAATATTCAAGCAGAAAGCTCTTGAATTAAAGGTGTGTGCTAGGGCAGAGCCACATCACAACTAGAAACAGGTTTTTCCAATAAATAAACACAATCTCAGGGTTCACAGTGTGATCAAATATCCTGCAACAAAACGTATACGTACATACTTATATAGGCATATACTTCATGATTATTTTAATAAAACACTTTATCTAGACTTCACAGTAATACTTTTCAAAAATCCTAACATTTTGACATCTACAAAGGCACTAGAAAAATACAAGCAAAACTTGTTATCAGTCGTGTATTAGTACCTTCATCAAAGGACCATATATACTCACTATATATGGCAGAGACAAAGACAAAGGCAGGTTAAGTCACTCCAGAAAGTAGAAAAAGCATCAAAATTTTAATTCTCCCCTTTCCTTGAGACTATTAGAAACAGAAAACCTGTCTCAGAAATCTAGGGCTAAACCTCTTAACTAACCTGTACAAAGAATAAAATGAGTTCCTATTGTCATACCTGTATCTCTTTGTTTTTATTATAATAAATATATTATTAATATTAGCTAGGTGTGATGGCGCATGCCTTTAATTCCAGCACTAGGGAGGAAGAGGCATGTGGATCTCCATGAGTTCAAGACCAGCCTGGTCTACATAATGAGTTCCAGGATGGCAAGAACTACACAGAGGCTTTGTCTCAAAAAACAAAAAATAATAATAATAATAATAATAATAATAATAATAATAATAATAATAATAATAATAGTGTAGTAGTAGTAATAAAACAAAGAAATCTAATTCTATCTTTGTGTATGCTGCTGAATTTACTGTGTTCTTTTAAAGGTTTGGTAGTGTAAGCCTTTCTTCTGCTTTAGAAACCCACATGCATTAACTATTTCAATTATACTACAAGCATGACAACCATCTTTAAAATGGGCACTGACCAATGCTGACTTACTTGTCCTTCTAACATCTCTCTTGGTAGTCCAGTCCTCTCTTGTTCTGAGCTGTTAGTTCTTCTTATAGAAAGGCTATGAGATTTGCGCTTTTGTTTTGCTTGGCGAGCAGTCGAACAACTTCCGCTTTCTGTGGGCATTACTTCTAGAAGGTAGTGTCCTGGTCACTCCTGCAATAAGCTAAAGAACAGCAGGGAAAACAAGTACTTCATTTCTGATACAGCAAGTTGAAACAACCAGCAGACAAGGTAAATATGGGGGCATAGACTTTCTTTGTTGCCTTAACAGTGTTTAATTATACTGATTATTTTCAAATACAGATCAATACTAACATCCACAGAAACTTATTTTCCTTCTATTCTCTTTTTTTCTCTGCTGTCTTGTCAATTACCTAACACGCTTAGAATTTTACACTGGGGGCAGGGAGATGGCTTGGCAGGTAAAATCACTAACTGTGTAAGCCTGACAACTTAATCCCTTGAATCCACATTTAAAGCACACACAGACACACACAAAACAGGATGCTGTGGCCCAAATCTGTAATATATACCCAAAAGCCATATAGCTGGACCATATAATACTTACGTTTGTAGTGTTTTAAGGAAGCTCCCCACTGATTTAGATAGTGAATGAACTAGTTTATATTTCCACTAACAGTGTACAGAATTCCCCTTTTCCCTATATCCTCAACAACATTTGGGTTTTTGTTTGTCTTGTTTTGTTTTCTCTTGATGATAGGTGTACTACTGGTTGACACAACTTGACAGAAATCTAGACATATCTGGGAAGAAGGACCCCTAACTGAGAAAATGCCTGCATAGATTGGTCTATAGGCAAGTCTATGGGGGAATTGTCTTGATTAATGACTGATGTAGGAGGGCCCAGCACACTGTGAGAGGTACCACCTGGGTTGTATAAGAAAGCAGGCTAACCAATCCATGGGGAATAAGTTAGTAAACTGCACTCCTCCATGATCTCTGCTTCAGCTCCGGCCTCCAGGTTCTGCTTTGGAACAGACTAGAGGCTGTAAAATCAAATATACCCTTTCTTCCCTGAGTTGCTTTAGATCATGATGTTTATCACAGCAACAGAAAGCCAACTAAGACAATAGGTATTCTGACTGCATGAGACAAAAATCTCAATTCAATTTGGATTTGCAGTTCTCTGATGGATAAAGATACTGAACATTAGCCATTTATATTTCTTCATTTGAAAAGTATTTCTTCAATTCATTTCCCTACTTATTGACTGGATTATTTGCTTTTTTGGTATTTTTTAAATTCTCTATATTCTAAATATTAATCCCTTGTTAGATGACTAGGTAGCCAAAACAAAAAAAAAAAAGAAGAAGAAGAAGAAGAAGAAGAAGAAGAAGAAGAAGAAGAAGAAGAAGAAGAAAAAGAAGAAGAAGAAGAAGAAGAAGAAGAAGAAGAAGAAGAAGAAGAAGAAGAAGAAGAAAATCCTCCTGTTCTAGAGAGTGTCTCTTAACTCCGCTGTTTCTTTTGCTGGAAACAGCTTTTTTAATTACTGCAACCCTATCCATCAATTCTTGATATTAATTGTTTCCTAAGTCACTGAAGTCCTGATCAGAAAGCTCTTGACTATGCCTGTATCTTGAAATGTTTCCCTCTAGCAGTTTCAAATTTCTCATTTTCCATAAAGATCTATGATCCATTTTGATTCAATTTTGTATAGAGTAAATGGTTTTAATATCAATCTTCTACATGTGGATACACAGTTTTCCCAGCACAAGTATGTTTTCAACACTTGTCAAAAATCAGATGCCTGTAGTTGCATGATTGCTGTATCTTAAAACAGTTTTACGAAGGTGAATTTAAAAACTTTGTCAAATAATTCTAATATCAGTGTCATATCTGTGCCAGCACTGTTTTAGTACCCCTCCCTCCCTCCCTCCCTCCCTCTCTCCTCTCTCCCTCTCCCTCTCCCTCTCTCTCCCTCCCTCCCTCTCCCTCTCTCCCTCCCTTCCACCCTCTCTCTCTGAGTTGAGATTTTCCTAGTTCTTCATATGCCAACTGATTTTTAATTGAAACCTTGACCTTTTGGACATGATACTATCAGTCTCGGGATTTGTTATAGCGTGACTTTCCTAAAACCGCTCTGGCAAACAGGAGTACTGCTTAGCTACTGCCAGGTGAATAAGGAAGGCAGAGATTCAGTTAAGGCTCCCTGCTCATGTGCCATCACATAAGGAAGATTCCAAGTTACTGCTGAGGGGTAGCACCCAATAGTTCAGCCTCCTCTTGGGCCCCACTCAGATCATGGCTGAAAAATCAGGGGTGTTCATTACTATTCCCCAGTCCTGCCACTAAAGAGGGTAGCCTCTTTTGATTTCATGCTTTTGGGTGTTTTGCCTGCGTGTATGTCTGTGTGCCACATGCATGCCTGGTGCCCACAGAGGCCATAAGAGGGCATCAAATGCCCTGGACCTGGAGTTACAGGTGGTTGTGAGGCACAATGTGGCTGATAGAAATCAAACCATAGTCCTCTGGAAGAGCAACATGAGCTCTTAACTGCCGAGCCATCCTTCCAGTCTGCCTCTTCTTGAATATCTGTTAGGTCTTCTCTGATGCCCACTAACTAAGTAGGAAAAAAGAATGAGCACACAAGCATACCCCAGCTCTTCACCTAGCCTTCTCTGATGCCAAGTCTACAGAGAAAGGCATCTCATTACCATTTGTCATAGAGAGAGATCTAGCTTCTTTCTTTCCGTCTTTTTCTGTTGTTTTTCACTTGAGCCCTTTGCTGTTTCTTGGTTGCAGACTTCTACAGCATCAAGTTAGGAATATATAATGGAAAAAGTAAACTAAATTCTATGTAACTTTTCAGATCCCAAAGGACCTAACCAGTCTATTTACCTTTTTCCATCTTTCAGTCTTATTTTGTTTTATGTATAATGTCTAGTGTTCCTAACTATACTTCATTTTTTCCTTATGAGAAATTATTTTTAATAATGTGTTAGTCTCTCCCCTCCTCTTTTTTCCCCAAAAGCAGTGTTTTTTATTTCTGGAGTTCTAGCCTCATCAGTGGTGGGAAAGCAGGAAAGATCCTTTTATCATTCCAGGGGCCTCTACAATGCTGGAATATTATTAGCGAACACATAGGCATGTGATATCCTGGATTTGGTAAACTAATGACAACATTTAGTCTGCTAGAACAACAAGGTGTCAACCAACCTTTGCTTCTATAAGAACCCTGGATTTAGAATTTGCACCTACAACTCCCATTTGTGAAACTTAGAAATAACTGACAGAACAGAAATGAAGTTGCAGTTTCCACCATGTAGTCAAATATCCAATTAAAGTTCTTCACTTATTTTTCAAGAAAACTGGTTGACTCAGTTTAGCTGCTGCTGCAGTAGCTCTAAGTCCACAGTCAGAATTTGCAAACTCACACTTGTATATCCGAGAACCTTATTCTTCACCTATCCAATTAAAGGACACAACAGAGTATAGTCTCATTTTAGCATTCTGTATGCAGCTTTTTGACACAGTATGTACAGTTTATTTCCAATTACCGCCTCGTATTTTCTGTAACTGGGATATGTTGTTAGCTGTCATTCTAGGCATCACAGGCAATGGTTTTAGTTCTCTTGATCAAATGAGTCACTGCTGGAATCCAATAATTTGCCGGGTACTTTTTTCCAGATGGCATTTACTAGTGTCTTTCCTCTAACAGCCACTGATGTAAGGTTAATAGTCTGAGAAGCAGACTGTACTTACTAAAGCTAGCCCCCAGGTTAAACAAAATGGTACTGTGGAGGCCAAAACCAGCACTGGATCCACCAGACATGTCTACACAACCACATCATTAAACTCAGTCTCTGTAGCTGTAGTTCCTACACCACAAGTACTACCAGCCCCTCAGAAGCTGTAGTCTGTTGTGAGTCTCATGACACCTTTCTTCATTTTTATTTTTGCCTCTATATTATATCCTTTACCTTTCCCCCCAGCAATCCATAGTCCTGTGCCTGGTGACTTAACTGAATAAGAAATACTTAAGACATTAAGGAGAGACACATTTGAGTGTATGAGAGAGTAGAGAGGAGGACATCTTAGCTCTGTACACCGCCACCTCAGGGCTGGGGTCCGGGACTGAACGCAAGGGAAGGAGAAAGCTAGCAAAGCACCAGCTCTTTCTGTGCTTCCTGACAGGAGCCATGGACCGAAGCACTCCTGACAACTTGCCTTGATGGGCTGTATTCCTCTCAACTGTGAACCAAAATAAGCACTTCCCTGCTTAAACCTCTTTGTGTTAGAAATTTGGCCTCAATGACAAGAAACTAATGTGGGTCCTATTATCATGTCTTTCCATTCATACCACATCTATAAATAGAAGTAACCGAAGGCTACAGGCACTCTCTTCATTCCAAACTATGGACTGGGATTAACAAGAAAGTAATTGGAGAGGTAGAGGCAAGGAGACCAAAGTTCAAAGCTGGCCTTGGCTGAATAATGAGTTCAAGGCCACCCTGGCCTACATGAAATCCTGTCTCAAAAAACTAAAAAGAGCCAGGCGGATCTCTGTGAGTTCGAGGCCAGCCTGGTCTACAAAGCGAGTTCCAGGAAAGGTGCAAAGCTACACAGAGAAACCCTATCTCAAAAAACCAAAAAAAAAAAACCACTAAAAAGATGATTCAGAGGTTAAGGGCCCTTGCTACTCTTCCAGAGGACCCAAGTTCAGTACAGGAACAGTTGGGCTACTCCAGCTCTAGACTTCTAGAGTCTAGAGGATCTGATTCCCTCTTTTGGCTTCTGTGGCCACTGCATTCGCATACCATGCACTCATGCAGATACAATTAATTAAATGTTTGAGTTACTAAAAAAATTCAGAGGTTTGGGGTTTGGTATCCTGGCAAGAAGGACAATGAGGCTGCAGCACTCATAAAAGAAACATTGAAATGGTATACGCAGAACCCAAGCTAGACAAGTGAAAACAGAAAGAATAGCGAGTAAACGGAAGAGAGTCAATGGTGGGCAGATCTGAGGTTGAAAAACTACCACAAAGGGTTGCTTATGAGACTTAAATGGATCGATAAATACAGAGGCACTGATCCTCACACAAAATCACTGTGAGGTAGAATTTTCAAATTCAGTAAGTAGTCCAATAGTATTTTACAAACTAAACAGTATATTAATCAGACAACTGAAAAGAGAAGGAAAACTGTTTCACTCTGAAAATAAGATAGGTCTACCTGGGCATAAGAGCATGCCTTTAATCCCAGCACTTCTGGGAAGAAGGGATTGGGTAGAAGCATGTGGATCTCTGAGTTCAAGGCCATTCTGGTCTACATAGAGAGTCCCGGGACAGCCAGAGCTACATAGAGAAGGACTCTGTCTCAAAAGGGGAAAAAAAAAAAAAAAAGGTCTGGGACAGGGTGTACTTCAATGGAAAGGAGATTGCTAAGCATGGTTGATACCATGGGTTTCATTACCAGCACCACACACACAAAAAAAAATTATTTTAAAAAGTTACTTTTACTATGTACTACTTCACCTATATACATTTTTTTTTAAAAAAAGAAAGAAATTTGAAGCTCCAAAACTTAATTATTCTCTTTCAAAACACTCACACTCAACAAGACAAATCAGCATATTAAATGGAAAGCTACAATATAGTTTCCTCCTGCACTCTTAACTGATTTATGGTCTATCAAATACATTTCGTCTTTATTACGTGCTGTCACAGGCATATTCTCTTCTCTGCTATTTGTAAGCAAGACAGAACTATACATGTCCAATTTTAGTGCCGCATATTTAACAAATGAATAAAATCTCTACACACACTGTTAATGTACGAATTCACCACCTTGGCAAATGGTATAACATTAAACGACATCAATGGACACTTAGCTTTCTCTCTTTTCAAAAGGTTCTTTTTAGTATGTATGTTCAATATTAAATTGTTATGACCTACATCATCAGATTTTTATTAAGTACATAGAACCAAACCAGGAGCTTGCTACAGTAGTTTTAAAAGCAGTATAACAAACTCTTAATTTATACTTTTACTTTAAATAATATAAAACATTACTCTCCATTTCACACCTTGCAAGAAGGACTTTATTTTTCTTCCAAGAAAAAAGATACTTGCCTTATTCCAAAATAAATAGTTGGTTTATTTCAAAAGTGATAATTATATGAAAAGAATTGTTATACAATTTGCAGGTGGTAGTATAAAATGTCACTGAATATCCAGAAGTTCAATAAATTAATACAATTAATATTTTATTGTAATAATACTTTTAGATTAACTCTTAGAGGGCTGAAACACTAATGTAATATCTAACCGGTATCAGAGGAGAGAATGGTCTCTACAAGCAACCTTGGAAACCTGTCACCAGCATTAAGTTGCTTATAATGTTCTGTCACTGGTGAGATAAAAGCACAGGATGCATACTTATCGATTCTAAGGGTGACACTTGGCTGACAGGCATCATTAATTAAATAAGCTACCACCCAGATTTTTTTAATCTTAATAACTGAAAAAAGAAATTCAAATCTAGAATGAAATTTAATAGAAATAAAGAATTTTTTTTTCCTCAGAGATATCTGGACAGGATAACTGACAAACTCTTAGGAAGAATAAGAATAAATTGCTAGGGGAAATACCCAATCCCAAGGATTTTAGCTAAAGTCAAGGGCAAAGTAAGTTAAAAGACCAACAACATACCTATACAAAAAGAAGTATCAACACGGGGTAAGAGAACAGGAAGGAAACATACCTAGTAAGGTCTTGTATCCAGAACTTTTTGCAAGAAGTCTTGAAATACACAACCTTCCAAGAGCAAAAATGTGGGTGACATAAACACTAAGGTCATGCTGTTACTACATGTGGCCCCTGGCCACTGTTCTACTGGGCAACATTAATAGAAGGCCTCTATTCCACTTAGGTTAGATCATATTTATATACTATATTCCACTTAGGTTAGATCATATTTATATACTATGCTCAAGTATGGGGACTAGATGTCAAAAGGAATTTACAAACGCTTGAATTTGATCAGCAAAGTAACCAAACAGCAAGGAAGGTAGCATAACTGAATATTTCTTAGAAAAGGGAAAAGTATCCTGGAGGCATATTATCTTAAGCTGTGTTACTTAGAGGTAAACAGTTTCAGTTATGCTTTGAAAGCAAATTCGTAGGCCAGAATAATCAATTTAAAGGAAACCCATCTGAACTTCAAAGAAACTACCCAGCAATCTACATTCGTGCAAGACAGTGGAGTAGAGCTAACGGACCTAGTCTTCAAGCACAAGGAACGTCATAGAATTCAAGTTGGATGATAAACCTCTAAGAACCTGATCAATCGTTCAGTTATGTCGGCTCATAAATTGGGATCGCATATCTATGCAACTTTTTGGTAAAAACGGGCCTGTTAAGATGTCTTAAAACTAATGTCTATCTTCGGAGGTGGAAGTGTACAGGGGAAAGAAAAGGAGAAGTCTTCAGAAAGGGAAACAAAGGCGTGGCGGGGGTTTACCACTTCAGCATCTGCTCACCCCTCACTCTCCGCCCCCCACCCTTCCTCTTTCCCAGAGGCCATACCCCCCGTCTTTGCGGGATCGAAGGTCACCATCTTCCAAGGGCTTTCCCCCAGAGCACAGGCAACCAGGCAGACACCACTTGGAGACACAGAGAAGCCAGAGGGAGCGCGCAGGGTTAGGACCGTATCCCTCACCCACCTCGAAGCCTTGACCAGCTCGTCCCCACCGCCACCCCGACACCTCACCTCCTCCGGGCACCCGGGAAGGACGCCAAGCCAGACAGCTGGGAAGATGGCGTCACCTGTCACAGCAGCAGCACTCGCCTCCTCCTGGAGCCAGCCCGTGCTGCACTCAACTCGTTGGTCCCCAAGCAGCTCCCCGGGCCGACCCAGAGCAGCGGAGAAAACCGGCCTATTCCCGTACTGACACGACCGGGCGACCCGAACTGGCGCGCCCGCACTTCCGGTAAGTGCGGAAGTCCCGCCCCCAGATACACTCCACAACCCACAGACCGGAAGCCACGCCCCACGCCCAACGGCTACGGAAGTTCTTTCCTGGTTTCCTTCGTACTGTCCCACGGGCCTGTTGCGCGCGGCCAGTCTCCTGTTTCGGCTTGCGGCTTTTGCGTGGGTTCCTGGCGGCCTCCACTGTGGCCTAGCTGTACGCAGAGCCAAGACCCAGCGAGTGACTGCAGGAGAACGAGCATGACGCCCTCTGGTGGCGTAAGCAGACCCAGCACTTCCCCTGTCAGGAACTTCCCCAGTCACCGGCACTGCTAGACCCCAAATCCTGCACCCTACAAACACAGTACATACGATCCTTGCAGGAATGGCTCCCCGTGACCCCGGAGCGTAGGTAACATGGGAAAAGCACGCGCAGCCTCCGGGCCGTGGGTACTCACCACTGCAGGTGTTCCGGTGAGGGGTCCACGGTCAGGCAGGTTTTAAGTCCATCTGTCCTAAAACTTGCGCAAGCCCAAGAACTAGAAAGGAAAATAATCTATTAAAATGCAAGGTCAAGTGTACTCCAACTTTAACTGGTTTCAGAATCTCTCAAATCCAACCCGCTTTACAAGCTGACTTGCTGGGCTCTGTGGGAGTCCTGCTATCTGGCTGCAGGAGAGTCTGATGGAGATAGAACTATTAATATTTCAGCTTATCTGCAGAAGATGACTCACCCAGTTTCCTTCTGAAGTATCTGATCACCATTGGCTAAGAAGAGAAAACAGAATCAGCTGTTCACTGCAAAAGGTGGGACTTGAGCTGCTTTTTTTTTTTTTTTTTTTTTTTTTTTCCTTTAATCTAGGTTGGGAAGACCTACATAACAGACTGGAACCATTACATAAACAGCCTCCTTGTCTTTGTGGGCAACTTTAACAGGGTGCTTAAAACTCACCTAAGGTAAAAGCATGAAGGCATTTTCCTTCTACATGGGTCAACATTTTTCCTCTTCCTATAAAATAAAACTAAAGGCTAGGATTCAAGAAGCAGTAATAACAATGTTTGCTGGAGAAGAAACAAATTTATAATATTTGGAGATTCAAATAACCAAAGCCTTCTGTACAAGAAAATGGGGGAGTGTTTGTGTATTCAGTATAATAACCAAAGCTTACCACTAGAAAGAATTCTATAAAATGAACTGAGAAAGAAATTTGACTTCTCAGGGAAATTATTGTCAAACTTGGAGGCTGTGATTTTTTAATAGTATTTTTATTTTTTTTATTTTTTTAGGTTTTTTGAGGCAGGGTTTCTCTGTGTTAAATTTATTTTATAATTAACTTAATTTCACATATCAGCCACGGATTCCCCCGTACTCCCTCCTCCCACCCCCCAGCCCTCCCCCCCAATCCACCCCCCACTCCCGCCTCCTCCAAGGCAAGGTCTCCCCTGGGGAGTCAGCCCAGCCTGGAAGACTCAGCTGAGGCAGGTCCAGTCCCCTCCTCCCTACACCAAGGCTGAGCAAAGTGTCCCAGCATAGGCCCCAGGCTCCAAAAAGCCAGCCCATGCACCAAGGACAGGTCCTAGCTCCACTGCCTGGGGTCCTCCCAAACAGTTTAAGCTAATCAACTGTCTCACTTATCCAGAGGGCCTGGTCCAGTTCCATGGGGGCTCCTCAGCCATTGGTTCACAGTTCATGCATTTCCACTAGTTTGGCTATTTGTCCCTGTGCTTCCTCCAACCATGGTCTCAACATCTCTCATTCATACTCTCTCTCTCGCTGATTGGACTCCCAGAGCTCCACCTGGGGCTCGGCCGTGGATCTCTGCATCTGCTTCCATCAGACACTGGATGAGAGTTCTATCATGACAGCCAGGGTGTTCAGCCATTCAATCACCAGAGCAGGTCAACTCAGGCACTCTCTCAACCATTGCCAGAAGTCTACAGTGGAGATATCTTTGTGGATTTCTAGACCTCTCTCTAGCACTCTGCTTCTTCCTATTCCCCTGGGGTCTTCATTCATCATGGTATCTCCCTCTCCATTCTCCCACTCTGCTCCTGATCCAGCTGGGACCTCCCTCTCCCTTAAGCTCTCTTTCCCCAACCCTTGCCCTCCATTACTCCCCTACCCCCAGTTTGCTCATGTTAATCTCATCTTGGAGGCTGTGATATTTAAGTAAAATTTTCTTTAGTGACAATGAATACATAAGATTCTGCTGTTAGTGGTAGCCAGCAGAAAGCACTGTCAACCACAATCCCATACCCAAGTAACATTCCACTAAGTGACTTTGTTTGCAACAAAGCAGCCATGTGTGGATGGCACTTAAGATACTGTTAATGGAAGTACATTTTATCTTTAAATATATATTTAGGGTTCCATAAAAAACAGAAAATAGGAGTTTGTTTGGTTGGGTGCTCATGCAGAGGACCCAGGTTCAAGTCCCAGTACCCACATGATGGCTCACAACTGTCTATAATTCCAGTTCCAGGGGATCCAATGCCTTCTGGCCTCCTCGAGTATGAGGCACACAAATGGTGTACATACATACATATAGACAAAACATTCATACACATAAAATAAAGAAAAAGAAAAGTTTAAAGGAAAAAAAAGAGCCTAAAATTACAGAATAAGAAGCAAAGAAACTCTTCTCTGTGAATATTAGCCATTTAGAAACAGCTGTATGAATCTGAGCTGCATAAGGGAGCCTATGCATGTATATTGCACTATTGTGCATTCAGAATCCTACATTTCACCGTCTCAAGATTGTACACAAAGATGTCATTGTGGAGATGTCACAAACCCCCAACCTCATGGCAAAACCTGAATAACCCAATCTTCACAAATTACAGTGTTGAAATGCAAATACTGTGATATTTTGTTAGTTTTCTTATGCTGTGATCAAGATGCCCAATAAGAAAAAGAAGGGATGATTTCGTAAGGTATGTGGTTTCAGGGGAATTAGTCCATAGTCACTTGTGCAGGATATCGTGGTGGTAGGAACATCTGGCAGAAGAATTCTTCACCTAATGTCAGACAAGAAGCAGAGAACAGGCAAGAAGAGGCCAGGAATAATAAACTCCTAAAGGTTTATCTCCAGCCTTAGGCCCCACCTAAGTGGAGTTTCCTGACTCTTCCAAAGTAGCATCCCCATCTAGGGAACATGCACTCAAAATGGGAACCTTTTTCATATTCATATTCAAACTAGAACATTTTGTCCTTGGCCCCCAAAGACTCATGGTCATCTCATAATGCTAAGTGTGTTTAGTCTACTCCCAAGAGTCCCCAAACTCTAACAATCCCAAAGTATGCTTTAAGTTCAAGATTTATTATTTTTTAATTATGCCTATGTGTATGTGCATGTGTGAATCTGGACACATGAATACAGGTATCTGAGGATTCCCAAAGATAGTGTGGACCTCCTGGAATAATAGGTCATTATAAGCATCTGGACATGGGTTCTAAGAATCAAACTTAGGTCCTCAAGAGCAGTTCTCAACTGTTAAGAGCTGAGGTATCTCTCCAGCCACCTCAAAGACTTCAAGTTTCTTCTGAAACCCAAAACAAGCTTAGCTACGAACCTATATAAAAACAAGTTACATCTTTCAACATTCAAAGGCACAAAATAAATATCGCTGTTACACAGGCATGAATAGGAGAAGGATTCCAAAGTATAATTCCCAAGTCTCATCTCTTTGTATTCTAACCATGTAGATAGAGCTGCATTGACTCTGAATTGTATACACAGACCTATATATACATACAAAGAAGACTTCTGTTGTACATTCAGAATCATGCATTTGGATTGGACCAAAGCAAGACCAAAATTCAGCATGAAAAACATTAAAGCTTAGCTTATAGCTCCATATCCATCTGGGGTACATAGTGGGGCTTGGACAGCCTTTTGTAGTCTACATGCTTCTCTTGGGCTGGTTCCAGTCACTGTGGCTTTCTTTAGCAAATATTCCATATTCTAGCATCTCCAGCACTCTGGGGTCTTCATTGCAGCAAGAGGTTCACATTCCCAGCACCCTATATTACCTCTTAGATAAACACTGCCTGTGCTCTGAGGCCTTCCTTTTAAATCTTAGTGGAATCCTCCATGACCACATTGCTCTTACATCCTACGAGCCTGCAAAACTAGCATCATATGGACAATGCTGAGTTCATCTGCCCAGATCCAGACCCTTTGGGTCTTAGAGCATTGGCCTCAGTTTCTGTGTAACTGGACTTCAGAAAAGTGTTTCTTCAGGTGGCCCTATTCCTTGTAGCTTCACAGTGATCTCAGGGGACAGTCAAAATGGGTTTACAGTTTTATACATGAGTCCATGATGGGTAGAGTTAGCCAATTACTGAAATCCCCTGAAGGCATCTTTCACTATCTCAGTGCAAATTGCAAGACCTCTTTCCATTTTGTTTTTGTTTGAGAGGGTCTCACCAGGCAGTGGTGGCACACACCTTTAATCCCAGCACTCAGGAGGCAAAGGCAAGTAAATCTCTGAGTTCAAGGCCAACTTGGTTAACAAAGCAAGGATAGCCAGGACTATACCTGTCTGGAAAAACAGAGAGAGAGAGGGAAGGGGAGGGGAGAAGAGAGGAGTAAAGAGGAGAGGAGAAGAGAGGAGGGGAAAGGAGAAGAGGGGAGAGGGAGGGTCTCATGCTGACCAGCAGGGTGGCTTCACTATGTGGCCAAGAATTTTGAGAACCTGTTTCAAAAACATACAAGTGCTGGAATTTTAGACATGTATCACCACAACCAGTTTTCTTTTCTAAGAAGTAAAATTTTAGTTGGCCTACAAAGTAATGGTTTTATTGTGCCATCTTCATACATATATATCACTATAATTTATTCTTATTAAATCTCTTTCTTGCCCTCCTGTGCTCCTCCTATCCCCTCATTGGTCTCCTTCCTCTCCCAGATAGTCCCTCCTGCTTTCATTTTATGAATATTCTATTGTTTACCCCATCATTTAAACTCTCCTCCTTTTAAAGCTCTCTCCCCAATCATAGTCCCTATTCTACTTCTTTGCCCTTCAAAAATGTGTAAACATGTGTACATGAATTTAAATGTACATTCCACAAATGATAGAAAGTATGGTACTTTTGTCTTTCTGAGTTTGGCTTATTTTGCTTAACATAAATGTCTGTGGATACAAATCTCCTTAACAACCATACCCTTCTATGCCACAGACATTAACTTGCTGCTCTTCTAGCCAAACTGCCTGCTTCTTAAATCTTCTCCTCTGCTTTTGGCTCCCAGTTCTCACTGTAAATATGTCTAAAAAGCCTCCAGTCATGACTAGAGCATAACCTGAACACTAAGCTGTCTTGAATTTTCCCTGATAAATTAATTACTTCACTACCTTTAAACTTAGCACCTTAGAAAGTCTCAGGATGTGGGCAAAATACAGACAAATTCTTAGCTAGAATGTAACATGAGTAGCCTCTAATGCGATACCTAATGTAGTATTTGAAATTTCTTTAAACACCAGAGGCCTCCAGAGCAGTGCTTCCTGTCTGCATTTCTACTGAATTCTGGTCTTCAGCGTTCACACCCGAATAACATAACGTTCTAGGCTTTTCCTAGACTACTTATCCAAACACTTAAAAATTTCTCCTGCAAAACAATATCAAAGATTTAAGAACCCTGTTGTTACTGGGTATGGTGGCTCAAACTATAATTCCAGACTTTGGAAGCTGAAACAGGGTGATCACCAGGAGATTTAGGCAAGCCTAGGCTATACATAGTTCCAGGCCAACCTGAACTACGAAATGACCCCCCCACAACAAAAACCTGCCAATGTTGTCAGATAGTCACTGCATGATTATGCTTCCTCTACTTACTAGTGTTACATCTCCATCACCAAATATCTGACAGACATAACTTTAATATGGAAGGGTTTGTTTTGGCTCATGGTCTTAGAGGCTCTGTCCATGTTTTCTTGGGCTCCTGAGCTTGTGCAAAAGCACGTAGAAGGAGAGTCAGGGTTAGATACAGCCTCAAGGATATGCCTTCAATGACCCACCTCCTCCACAGGTCACCTTCCTACCTTTCACCACTTTCTAATACTCCAGTAATACCATTGTTATAAATCTATCATACATTAGACCACAGACCAATCTTAGATGGCAACCTCAGATGGCATTTTTCGGGCACTGTCCACATTTCACTAGAGAAAAGGTCTCTCTTGGCCTAGATATCATCAGATAAACTAGACTGGTTGGCCAGAGAGCCCCAGGGATTTATTTATCTCCCCAACTCTGGGTTTATCAGCATACCCACCAGGCCCAAATTGTTTGTTGATTGTTTTTGAGACTGGTTTCCCTATGTAGCTTTGGCTGGCCTACCACTCACTCCTAACTGAAACTCAGAAATCCATTTGTCTCACTCTGCCACCTGAGTGCTAGGATTAAGGTGTGTGCCGCCACACTTGGCTCCAAACCATCTTTTTTATGTGGGTTCTGGGAATCGAACTCAAGTCCTCATGTGTGGTGAAATTTTATTTGTGCTGAAATATGGTGATACTGTGTCCCCCAATATATTGTGCATCTTAATAAACTTAACTGGGGTCAGAGAACAGAACAGCCACTAGATAGACATATAGGCCAGAAAATGGTGGCATACACACACACCTTTAATCCTAGCATTCTGGAGGCAGAGATCCATTCATCCATTCAGATCTCTGTGAGTTAAAAGCCACACTGGAAACAGCCAGGCATGCTGACACACGCCTTTAATCCCAGAAAGTGATGGCAGGAAGCAGAAAGGTATATAACGCATGAAAACCAGGAACTAGAGTCCTGTTAAGCTTTTAGGCTTTTGAGCAGCAGTTCAGCTGAGATCCATTCGGATGAGGACACAGAGGCTTCCAGTTTGAGGAAACCAGATCAACTGAGAAATTGGCAAAGTGAGGTTAGCTGTGGCTGGTTCTGTTTCTCTGATCTTTCAGCATTCACCCCAATACCTGGCTCCGGGTCTGTTTTTATTAATAAGACCTTTTAAGATTCATGTTACACTCATGCTTTGACTTCAACATCTAAGCAGTCTCCCCAACCCTCAAATACTGTGTTTTCAAGATTATTCTCATCCAACCTAATCACACGCGTTATGTGGTTTTTTCCCCTCTTCCTAAAGGATTCCAAATATTCAAAGAATATGAAGTGAGGTCCTAAGGCAATAGAAGAACCAGCCTGATGGCTTGGGTCTGTAGCCACAACTATTCAGGAACTTGAGACAGGAGGATCCCAAATTCAATGCATGTCTGGGCTATAGAGTGGGTTGAAGGCAGGTCTGGGTAACTTAGTGAGAACTTATCTCCAAGTTTATAAAAGTGAAAAGAGAGGGCTGGGTATATAGTCCAGGGATACATTCCTCACCTAACACACATGAGGTCTCAGGCATGATCTTCAACAATGGGTATATGAACCCCTCTCCAAATCCTCTGACTTTACTGTAACACTCATTGAATATTTCTCAAACTGGGTGTGTTAGTTAGCTTTCCATTGCTGTGATCAAATACCTGTAAACAAAGGAGGAATTATTGATTTTAGTTGATCATTTCAGAAGTTTCAGTCCATGGTCACTAGGCTGTATTGACTTTGAGCCTGTGGGGACAGGAAGATGATCATCATGATAGAGAGGCATGATTGAGCAAAACTGATCACCTTACTGAAACCAGGAAGGGCATGGGCAGAAACAAGATATAATCTTCAAGAATGTGTTACCAGTGACCTAATCTAGTCTAAAAATTGTCATTATTTCTTAAATTCCTTCAGTTGCCAGTGCACTAAGAGATTAATCTACTGATAATACCATAATGCTTATGATATCATGACCCCAGGCTCAAGCTCTAACTCCTGCTGTGTTGCTGCATTGGGGACCAAGCCTTCAACACATGACCTTTGAAGCTTATTTCCTATCCAAACCATGAGCAATAAGGAAAAAGAATTTCCATATATATTTCTTTAAGATTTTGAAAACTCAGTCTATTGGTTGGATTATTCTACCACTTTGTTTCTTTTCTCATCACCCATAATACATAAAATACATAAAACTGATTATGAAACTACTACAGTGTAATAGTTGAAGAAAACCTCTGAAATCATGCCAAAGGTTCAGCATGTACCGTGCAATTAAAATAGAGGGCATCTACCAATTGGGACTAAGGTTGAAAGGATCTGAAAAGCTGAAGAATCCCCAGAAAGGAAACTATTACCATGAAGTACTGAAAAACTCAAAGGCTAGTAATCCAGTTAGAAGTTATGGACTATTGCTGAGTTTCTCTGAAATATTAGAGTCTAGAACTATCTTCCTTCCAACTTTCAAAGATAACACACAGCTAAAGACCTGTGCATGAGCTACTAAGTTTTATTTCCCTTCTAGCTCTACAACCCTTGTCCTTTTTTCAAGCGTTGTTTTGATAAAATAACATAAAAACAAACATGTACATTAAAATATTTCAAACTAGGCATGGTGGTGCATGCCTGAAATCATAGCACATAGGAAGCCCAGGCACAAAGGTAAGTTCAAGATCAGCCTAGGGCTACATCACATCTCACACACTTTCCTCAGCGATGGAGAAATACTACTAGTACAAAGCCAGCATGAGGCTACATCATATCTCACTGTCCTTGCCATAGAGGAAAGACCATTAGTACAAGGCTAATCTGGATTACTTATATCTTTTCAGTTTAGCCTGTGGTGGATAGCAAGACCTTGTCTTCAAAATCTGCAGTCACAGGTCTTCTGTTAGGTCACTTGAGAAAATGCTCCTACTTTTTTTTTTTTTAAGATTTTAAATTGTTACGTGAATAAGTGTTTGCCTGCATTTATATATCTGTATCACATGTGTGCCTGGTTGTTAGTGGCAGCCAGAAAGTGTCAGATCCCCAGAACTGGAGTTACAGATGCTTGTGATCTGCCATGTGGATACTGGGAACTGAATCCAGGTCCTCTACAAGAGCAGCCAGTTCTTCATGGCTAAGCCATTTCTCTAGTGTGCCTCCCTCCTCATCTTGATGGGAAAAGCTACAGGGTCATTTCGTTTACAGAGGCTTCTGATGGAAAAATAATCTGCTGTAAACCATTTCAAACAGTTGTATCTGCAATAACACCTACAGGAGCCATGCTGCAGCAGTAATAATTGAGCAGTACACAGCTGTCATTGTTGTGTAGCTTCATGATGTCCATCCAGTATTCAGAGTGGCTGGCTGCTTGGCTGGTTGGTTGGTAGTCTTTTGCTTAAAGAATTCTATGCACCAGAGAGGGGGTATCTGTTAATTAGGCAATCAACCCTCACTTCCCATTTCAGATAATTTAAAGGAAAAAATAACATAAAGGGAATATTTACAATAAAAGCTTATTATTACCATTATCAATGACTTACTAGTATTTAACAGTGTTTTCACAAGGCTTCATTCCTGTCCTAGACCCACAGGGAAAGGTGCCTAATATGTTTCAAAATTATTGATAATATTAATGTGATTGCATGGTAGTAAATAATGAAATGTGTCATCTATATTTGAAAGACTTGCTTAATTCAGTAACTCATTATTTCCCAAACAACCAATTACAAAATCATTCACAGGAAATGTGTATTTAGGTTTACAAGTAAAACCAGTGAATTCCGAAGTATTAGTATGAAATTTTCTTTTAAATTTCAAATTCCTGAGCCATGTGTAGTGGTGAATGTCTTTAATCCCAGCACTAGGAAGGCGAACTCTATGAGTTCGAGGCCAGCCTGGTCTACAGAGTTCCAGGACAGCCTGAGCTACAGTGAGATACTGCCTCAAAAAAAGAAAAGAAAAAGTTCCAGATTTCAAAATGGGAAATCACTATTACAAAACAGAAAGAAAAGCCAGCACGTGTGCTTGTTTATCAAAAACTAACCAGAGCTGGGGAAATGGCTCAGTCGGTAGGTAAAGTGCTTGCCATGCAAGGATAAGGATCTCCATTTGAACCCCAGAATCCACATAAAAACTGGGCCTGGGGGGAAGGCTGGGAGGTGGGAGGAAGGAGGACAGGGGAATCTGTGGTTGGTATCTAAAATGAATAGAAAATCTCTTAATAAAAAATAATAAAAAAATAAAAATTTGAGACAAAAATGAAAAAAAAAAAAAAAAACTAGGCCTGGAAGTGTACCTGTGATCCCATTGCTGGGGAGGCTAAGAATGGCAGAACTCTGGACCTTGCTAGCTAGCCAGTCTAACCAATAATCCAGCTCCAGGCTCAGTGAGAGACATTATCTCAAAAAATAAGATACAGAGCCTTGTTTTATTTTTTTTTGAGGAAGACCTGTCATCAACTGACCTCCACATATAAATGCACACACACACCTGTATATATATATATATATATATATATATATATATATATATATATATATATATGTGTGTGTGTGTGTATATTTGTGTATATATATATATATATATATGTATATGTATATGCACACAAATGACTGTGATCACCTGGAAGCTACTGAAAATACTTGTTTGCCTACTAATTTGTCACATAAAACGTTCTTCATACATTTTACCTAATACAACACACACAGCTCTGTGTCCAGAGTGTCTAGAGACCAACAAGTTTGAGAACTGGTGCACCGCACTGCTTAGCTGACAAATTCAGAATATTGAATTCCACAGGCATTGGACTGGGAAGAGGGTTGGGTAAAGTGTGAAAGCATAAAGAACTGATGAGCTCAAATTCCTAGCACCCATGTATAAAGTCAGGCATATCAATGGGTATGATTGGGTATCTATGATCCCAAACTGGGGAGCAGAGGCATGAGGATTTGTTGACTATTCAATCTCAGCTAAATCAATACGCTCCAAAATCAATGAGATACCCTCTCTCAAAAAATAAGATGGAGGGGCTAGCGAGATGGCTTAATGGGTAAAGGCACCTGCCCCCAAGCCTGAAGACCTGAACATGTTACTCAGAACCCACGTGGTGGAAGGAGAGATATGACTCTCTCAACTGTCCTCCACCAGAGCACTGTGGTACGCCCACACCCATTCACACGCAAAATAAATAAACCTGTAATTTTTAAAATGTTAACTAAAAAAAGTAAGAGGAAGACATCATGTACCTGAACACACACATGCATATAATGCATACACTACACATACACATCACAAAAAAATAAACGATTTGATGTAATAGATGAACTTTCGACCAATCCCATCACATCTCATTTACACAAACCTCATATAACCTGTAGTGAAAGACTTCTAACATATAACCTTGCTTCACTAAATTTATTAAGAATGGATTATCACATGATGGTTTGACTAATATCAAATTAATCCAGTCCAAACGTTGGTTCCCCAACCTGCCTCAACTTCATTTAACTTTGCTGAACAATTTATTCCACATTGCAAAGCACCTTGGTAATTAGCGCTGCTGCAAATGTACGGAATTTTCTTACTGGAATAACATGTTGGGGAAGCAGGGTTAAATCTTCTAAACCAATACATTAACAATGATTTCTTGCTTTTTCTTAGCTTTCAAGTTCATCCAACTGGAGTTTCATTCCGCCCTCTAGGACTGATGGGGCAGTGGCCTTTGGGAACAAAAGCGGAGGCGTTCCTGTGAAAAAAGGAGGCGTTCCTGCACTCGCTAGAGCTCCCGTCTCAAGGCGTCTGACGTCATCACGCACACACACCCATGTCAGGTCAGGGCCGGCCCTGGCCTTGCCGCCAGCTGATTGGCGAGCCCGGGCATGGTCGAAGGTGCCATTGGCTGGTGGCCGATTGGGTCGCACCATCTTCAAGGCACCTTCCCAGTAGAGAAGCTTCCCTTCCACGAGGCAGCTGGGCGTGCCGACCGTCCCAGCTGTGCACCTGGAGTCGCCAACACCCTCGTTCGGGGCCCAGTTCCGCAGCCGTTTCTTGAAACCTCCAGAGAGTTTTCCTGAGCCACGCGCCAGGGAGGTGGCACCACCGCGCGCCTGGCTGGCGCGGTCGTGACGTCAGGCTTACGCTAGTGGCGATTGGCTGAGGAAATGTGGCGCGGACGGGCAATGGCGCGAGTGATTGGACATGCCGTTAGGGGGCGGTGTCTGAAGGCGGGGCTTGCTGCGAAGAGCGTTGAAATACGGCGCACCTCAGCACTTCAAAGCGCTTCTAGCAGGAGTCTCCGGTAAGAGTTGCTTTGTTGAGGGGATGGCGCGGGGGACCAGGAGGTGCTGGGTGGCAGGATGAGGCTGAGGTAACACGGTTTCCCAGCTTGGCTCGCCATGGTGGGCATTTGACGTTTGGTCCGCCTGGGACTGTTGCTCCCCTTGGGCTGGGTACTGGTTCTGGGGCGGGTTGGGTGATGGGCTGCATCCCAGTGGCAGAGCTTCGGATCCAACGGGCTGTCTGTCGGTGGAGACGCCCTGAGAAGCGATCCAGTAGTCCGAGAAATGCTGCGGTTCATAAACCTTGGGGAGTTGATTATAAAGAGGGAACCGACTTAAGAAAATCTAGTCTTTGCTCCATTATGGAGCCACCTCACTTGCCTTCTTCGAATAATGAATAAATAGGTCGATGGCTGCTTGCTTCTAGTTTTAGAGAGGATTTGCAGGTGTTGTGGTTGTTAAATGTCCAGGTGAGTTTTATAAAGAAATGGAGACGCCTCTCCTATATGTTCCTGGATCTTTTTCTTGAGTTAGGTGATGTGTATTTTCTACACCTTAGAAAATGAAGTTGATTCTTAATATCCTGGCATTATGAGTTAAAGATGTTTTTTTCAAAAAGTTTAGTAATTCCACAAGAATGAAATCAACCTTAGAATTTTAAGTTAGTCTATGAATGTCGAAAATATACCCTGTTAGTTAAAGTACACTTTCACTTCTTACAATGCTTGTCCTTTCCTGTAATCATTAAACTCATTGCTGTGTTTTTTGTTTGTTTGTTTTGTTTTGGGTTTTTTTTTTTTTTTTTTTTTTTTTTGGTATTCAGTATTTTAGCCTTATTGTCATCAGTGGTATTCCCGTGCCCCAATTAGTTCATTCTGTACTCTATTTAGTTTTAGAAAGTTTTATTAGCCGTTCAGAGGTATGTTTTAACTCCAGTAATCTATATATTTCAAAGTAGATCACATAGAATCTTCAAAATAAATTGTGGGAAAACTTACTTTAAAAAACAGAGAAGATATGTAAGGAACTCTTACAAAGATTAGAAAAGTTAGAAATTGCTGGATAGAGATGTGCAAAATACAGAAAGTGGTCTAAATTTACACTTAAGTTGAGAAAATTAGGTGTCTGAACTAAGGTTAGGATGTATGAAGTATAACCTAATAATAGATTGTAAGAAAAAAAATCATTTTGTGACATGGGGATTAAGTGAAATTTAGATTTTAGTGTCCATAAATAAAAGACTGACTGGAACACAGCTGCACCTAGTTCTACATTGTCTAGTTTAGGCATTGTCTAATTCTTGCACTTATAAAAGCAGAATTGACAGTATACTAATTCACTGTTCAGAAAAAAAAAAATTCCAGGAACTGCTCTAAAGCATCCACTTGAATATAGTGAATGAATAAAGTTTTTGCCTCTTCATCAAAATTATTATCTATATATTGCCCTTAGGAGAATTGACAGAATTGTTGCATAAATCTTTTCTAACTAGGAGCCTAGGTTAAAAATTGGATAAAATCTTATGGGACATTGTTTAAATGTTTGGGAATTGAACTTTGAAACCTAGATTTCAATTAACATTGGTGTATGGCATTCTTTAGCAATCATGCTGAGGATGCAAATGGCAAAAATACTTGGAATGATTTTGGGAACATGTAATAAAGAATTGAGAGACTGTTGTGGGAAAATAGGATGAAAAATTAGGTTGGAGCCAGATCACGAATAGAAAAATATATAAAGTAAAGTACACAAAAGGAGGAGTTGATTTTCCAGTGCTACAAGAGGTGTCAGCTCAGTAATTTGAGTAGAACATTGAGTTTGGCACTTTAGAACAACTGTTATAAAAGGCTAGGTATGATTGTCATAGGAGAAAAGATGGTCAAAGTAGGATTGAGTATTTGGCCAGTGGCATCCTTGGAGAAACCCACGGGGGGGGGGGGGGCTGCAGATGGGAACAGTAAGCATAATTATAAGCTTAATGGCTGAATTAGCTCCTCAGCTCAAATCTAGATATGCTTCTCTATATGTATATGCCATTTAGAAAACTATAATGTGATGACCTTTTTCAATATTAGTGTTCTAGGTCAGATCAAACATTCTGTCACAATGCCAGAAATAAATACCAGCCATCTCGATGAACAACAAGTTCAACTTCTAGCAGAGATGTGTATTCTTATTGATGAAAATGACAATAAAATTGGGGCTGACACCAAGAAAAACTGTCACCTGAATGAAAACATTGACAAAGGTACTGTTCTAAAATATTTTTTACAAAGTGATCTGTATAGACATTTCCAGTTAGCTGACAAAAATATTGGGATAAAAGGAATGCTTTTTTCTTTTGGGGGTGAGGAGAGTCTTACTGTGTAGCTTTGGCTGGCTACTCTGCAGAAATCTGCCTCCCAAGTGCTGAGAGATGCATTTCTTAATATTTTTACATTTCATTCCAGTTAAATAGTGTAATAATGAAATTTACCTTGCTGCCTCTCCTGTAATATTTCTTTCCACTTTTTGTATTTTACTAAGATGCTTCAGAATTATTCTGGGCTCATAAAAATGGAATAGACCATTAACATAGTACTCAAGCCTGTCTTTCTGAAGGCTATAGAGAGAAGTAGGTATTGAAGGGAAACATGAACCCTCACACGTATGCACGCACACACACATCCTAAAGCAAGGGACTAAATGGCCTGGGTTAACTATTCCTGAAAGAGCATTTGGCCTGCATCAAAACCGCCAATACTGCCAAGTGAAAAGGAGTTTCACTTGGTGACTAGTCTTGCTGGTTTGCTGGAACTATTCTCCATAACAGCCATACAGAAATTCCTGTTAGAAGACTGGAAAATAGCAGAACTGTCAACAGGTTGCTTGTCATAATCTCAACTGCAAGAGGGGAAATTGGACAAATAACTGGCATTTTCTGACCAATCATACTTATTTTGCTTTTAGGATTATTACATCGAGCTTTTAGTGTCTTCTTATTTAATAGTGAAAATAAGCTCCTGTTACAGCAGAGGTCAGATGCTAAAATTACCTTTCCAGGTTAGTATACTTAACGCACAAGGTAGATTCTACTGGGAACTATATTAATCTGATTGAACTTCTTGGAGCCAAGGTCCAAAAGGAATAGCTTGGTAAATGGCTTCATTTATATTTTACATTAAATAAGCTTATCCAATGAATATAACCTTACTATCTGAATTATCTCTATGTTTTTATCTTCTTGGTTTAAGACAGCATTAAGATTATCCATAACTATCTTTCAGAAAATAATAGTGGGAGCCCATTGTAACTAACTTAAAACTCTGTTTATCTGATTACTTATAAAACTTTTCCTTGATCTTGCAAACCTGATTTGAGAAAAGTTCATCTTTGTTCATATTAATATTTTCCAGGTTGTTTCACCAATAGTTGCTGTAGTCATCCATTAAGTAATCCAGGTGAACTTGAAGAAAACAACGCCATTGGTGTCAAACGAGCTGCACAGAGGCGCTTAAAAGCTGAACTGGGAATTCCCTTAGAAGAGGTAATTAGTCTTCTTAGACAGCCTACAATCGAAACCTAAATCAGTATGTTAAGATATTGACTAATAACCAAAAAGCAATTTTCAGCAATGCTTTGAGTGGAACCCAGAGTTTTGTACATTCCTGATAAGTACTTTTCCACTAACTTACAGTTCCAGACCAAGAATTTTGTTTTGAGACAGTTTCACTCTGTAATCCAAGCTGGCCTTAAATTCTTGATCCTCCTGCCTCAGTCTCCCAATTGCTGTGATTACAGTAGTACATAGTCTGTGCTTTATAACTTCCTGATTTATAGAATTAGCCCTTCAATAAGGAATATTGTGTACATTTTTATTTTGTTTTTTGAAACAGTGTCTTGCTGTATAGCACCTACTGGTTTCCAACAAATAATATGCTTGTATTTGTCTCTTAAGTGCTGGGTTTATTGGCATGCATTCCAAACCCAGCCAAATTTTTTGCTTCTCTTTCTTAAAAAATAACTTTATTTTATGGTTTTTTCTCATTGATGTGCACCACATATATATCTGGTGCCCAAGGAGACCAGAAAGAGGGTGTTAGATCCCCAGGAACTGGAGTAGCAAATAGCTGAACCACCATGTGGCTCTTGGAGCAGAACCTGGGTCTTCTGGAAGAGTAGGTGGTACTCTTAACTGCTGAGCCATCTCTCCAGCCTCTTAAAAAAAAATATATGATACCTATTTTTGTTTTATGTCTGTGCTTTTCCTACATGTATGTCTTGTGTGCCATGTGCATGCAGTGCAGGAGGAGGCTGAAAGAGGGAGTGGAGTCCCTTGGAACAGAGTTAAGACTGGTTGTTAGCTGCCGTGTTGGTGCTAGGACTCAAATCTGAGTCCTGGGGAAGAGCAAGACAGTACTCTTACTGCTGAGCTATCTCTCCAGCCTCCTTTCTGAGATGTGATGGATCTCATGTAGCTGAAGATGCCCTTAATGATCCGCCTGCCTTCATTTTCCTGGTGCTGAGAGTACAAGTATGCACCATTATGCCTGGTTTATGTGGTACTGAGGATGGAACCCAGTTCTTCACCCATGCTTAGCAGGCTCTCACTGAGCTAAATCCCAGTACTCGGGAGGCAGAGGTAGATGGTTCTCTGAGTTTCAGGCCAGACTTATCTACATAGTGAGTTCCAAGCTAGCCAGGGCTACTTGGAAAGACCTTGCCTCAAAAATGAGTATTTTTTAAGAGAGCAATTCCAAGGAAGGAAAAGGTTATTTCAATTCACTCAGAATTGTGGTTCATGTTCCTAAGGATGTCCACAAGGTAGCATTCATCTCTGATTTGATCAGTTAAAAAAGCCATCATATAGACTGGTATATCAATATTGAGCAAAACTAGGACCATGATTTTAAGAAACCAAAATTTAGGGCTAGCTAACCTGGAGCTCACTGTGTAGACCAGGCTAGCCTTAAACTTATAGAGATTTGCCTGTGTCAGTTTTCAGCCAGCATGCTGGTACTAAAGATGTGCACCACTATGCTTTACTGTCCTCTTTGAACAGTATGACAAAGTGTCTCACATCTAGTTGAAATAGTAAATGTTTTTCTGTAATAGCAACTTTAAAATATTAATGCATTCTATTTTGAATAACCTATATTGAGTAATGTTCTAGTTTGAGTAACTATTTTTTTAATATTTTGAAAAAAATAACTTATGTTTAGTCTCGGGAATAAAAAATTTAGACACTCAAACAGTAATAATTTTTCCATATATCATCAATAGGAGAATAATACTTTTAAAAACTCTGATTGTAGCCAGGTGTGGTGGCACACACCTTTAATCCCAGCACTCGGGAGGCAGAGGCGGGCTGATCTCTGTGAGTTTGAGGCCAGCCTGGTCTACAGAGTGAGTTCCAGGATAGGTTTCAAAGCTATACAGAGAAATCCTGTCTAGAAAAACAAACAAATAAAAAAACCCTCTGATTGTAAAACTACTCTGCTGCCATTCGAGATATTGTTAAAGGGCTAGAGGGATGGCTCAGCAGTTAAGAGCATTGACTGCTCTTCCAGAGAACCCATGTTTAATACTCAACACCAATATGGCAGCTTATATCCCTCTATTTCCAGTTCTGGGAGATCAGTTGCCCTCTTCTGGTCTCCCAGGGCACTGGGCACACAAGTGGTTCACAGGCATATATGCAGATAAAACACTCATACACAAAAAGTAAATTTAAAAAACAAAATATTCTTGAAATGTGTTGATTTTAGGTTATCTTTTTGTCGTTAGTCAGTTTTTCTTTAATTTTTTGAAACAGTGTCTCACTGCATATCCCTGATTAGCTTGGCACTTGCTATGTAGATGAGACTGGCCTCAAACTCAGAGAACCATCTCCCTCTGCCTGCTGAGTACTGAGATTAAAAACAGGTACACTATGTCTGACTTGGTTGATGGTATTAATTGAGTTTTCTTTTTATGTTGTAGGTTGATCCAAATGAAATGCATTATCTAACACGAATTTACTACAAGGCCCAATCTGATGGTATCTGGGGTGAACATGAAATTGATTATATTTTGTTTCTGAGGAAGAATGTAACCTTGAATCCAGATCCCAATGAGATTAAAAGCTATCTCTATGTATCAAAGGAAGAACTCAAAGAAATTATGAAGAAAGCAGCCAGTGGTGAAATTAAGTTAACTCCATGGTTTAAAATTATTGTAGACACTTTTCTCTTTAAATGGTGGGATAACTTAAACCATTTGAGTCAGTTTGTTGACCATAAGAAAATACATAGAATGTGAATATGTAAATGAATTGAAAATTTTTTCTACCTAGTAAGAATGTTTTTTTGCTTTCTTTTGTTTTGAACTGGGCTCCCTTTTATGATACATGGGTATTTTACAACCAGAATTTGTTTGAGAAAAAAACTCACTGACTTACAGTTTTGTATTACCTATCCCATGTGTATGCACTGATGTTTGTAAAGGACATTTATGAGAGCTTATTGTAAAATTATGCCATAAATAAAAGTTAATTTAGCCTGTCTAAATATATGACTATGACACGATTGAAGAAAATAAGTAGAACTCTTCATTTTTTACATTTTGACAAACATTTTCAGAACACTTTGCTATTTGCCAAGTGTATTTTTATACCATTAAATTATATCATTGTAAACGAATTTCTAAGTGGTCTTATTAAATAAAGACAGAAAAATGAGCAAAAGAGACTACTTAGCTGCTTCAAAACAGCACTTATATATTTAACTGGTTAAGGCCAGGGATACAGCTTAGTGGTACCATGATTGCTTTGCAGGCATGAGGTCATGGGTTGTTGAGTCCCTAATCCTTAAAATAATTATAACAATAATAGCAGGCAGAGCAGGTTCAAGGGAGAGTAAATGGTATCCAATCATCCCTCATAATTTCAGGACCCCCTTCATAATCAAATCTCTGGATGCTCAAGTCTTATACAAGATGACATTGTATTTGACTTCCGCACATCTTTCTTCACCTCATCTCTGGGTTGGTTGTAGCACTGAATACAATGTAAATGCTAACAAATTATTGTTTTACTATGCTTTGTGATAAGTAAAAGTCTACATGTCTGTATATTCAGTACAGATCAAATATTAACATGTGATTGGTTTGAAACCTTGGGTGGTTGGCCCACAGATTGGAAAGGCCAGTTCTGTATGCTAATTTTTGTCACTTTTGGTTGATTTTGTGCTTTAACCATTCTGAAATTATTTTACTACTTAAAGTTAACTATTACTTTTAGTGGTAATGGTAACTGCTTAACTTTTAAATAGTTATTTACCATTTAGCAAAATCTGTTCATAATTATAGTGGAAGAGATGTTAGTCATAAGATGGGAGTGAGTTCTTATGAGTTGAGAAAACTCTTACCACTACCAGCACTGGGACTGGTTAATCTTGTTGTAGGTGTCTGACCTATGTTGGATGTTTAGTAGCATCTCTGCGCCCTGTACACTCAATATCATTTAGCATTCCTTTGCTAAGACAACCCCCCCTCCAAAAAAAATGAGGGTGGGGTGGGTTTTGAGGCAGGTTACTCTGTGTAGCCCTGGCTGTTCTAGAGCTCAATCTATAGACCAGAATAGCCTCCGGAACTCAGGATCTTCCTGCCTCTGTCTCCAAAGTGCATGAACCACCATGCCCAGCAACAACCAAAATTTTAATGTATAGAGTACCAAGTACCGCATAGGAACAGAGACACCTCTAATAGAAAACCACTCACTGTTCTGTAGTAAGGGCTTACTTTAGAGGTAGAAGCAGGAGGGAGTAGCAGTGAGGAAGTCAATGATCAATAGACTGATGTTATAGAATAGGCATATATTGAGATTGTGTCTTGATTGATGTACTTTTTAAAACTTGGCATAGGTGTGTCAAATTTGTGCTCTTAGACTTAAATGCTGTATAATGAATAATTTTTTTCTTATAAAAATTTTATAAAGTTTAATTTCTTGATAATTCAGAACAGTTGATTTATCTTTGAAGATACAGCTATGTAGCAAGTATTTATTGAAAATTTAAAAAATAAATTATTTTAATATTGTCTGGTTTGTTAATATCTGGATATAATAGGTTGTCTGCATATTGTATTTTAAACATGATAAATGCTATATACCTTAAACTTATTTAAAATATTTCTAGTTTTATTTTCTACGAATTGGGGACTAACTACCTATAATTAGTTTCTCAGTAGCTTTATAGCTAATGGCTGTCATGCTGAAGAGTGTAACCTGGCACTCTATAAAGTCAAGTAAGTGTTAGATATTACTGTGTTGCTAGAATGTTGCTTAGGATATGATGTGTATAAATATCTCGACCCAATAAACTCCTTGGCACCAACATCTTTTAAAATAAGGAATTGTGTCCCTCTCCTAAAATATAGCTACCTCTGACCCTTATGACTATAACTTAGACATGTTAGTTCTGAAGTTTTTAGTTGTTTAATGTGTTAGTGATGCTACCGGATAGGGTGGGAACAGTGGCTTTCTGAATGGAAGAGACACATTAGCAGAACATGCCTAGAATGGGTCTTAGTGAAAGTTGTCTTTATTCCTTTGGAGATGCTGGTGCGATGGGATTCCCTAAGTTGGATCAGTCCCATATGTTGGACCCTTACCAGGAGCAAGAAATAGATCCCTTATGGAATGAGGTATCTTGAATATCTTACAAAGATAAACTTTTTTTTTTTAAAGATTTGTATTTTTTAATCTTAAAGATGTACATTTTACAGAGTGAATTTGAGCATGTTATACTTGTATATGCTTCCTGCCTTACAGTTT